>NW_018220542.1:48567-55530 GCF_001263595.1 Phalaenopsis equestris
ACTATATTATATCTATAAGCTTAAGAGTTTCCAAAGTTTTATACTTTAAAAAGATCAAATGTAGAACCAATTTTTTATCAGGCACTAATCCACAAGCTTCTACTCCCTCACTTTTTCTTTGTCTTCTTTTTTTTTCTTTTTCTTTTTCTTTTTTTTTCTTTTTTTTTTTCTTTTTTAGGCAAAGATTACTATATTAGTTTTCACTTGGATGAAACTGAGAAATCAAACCAATACTGATAGAATATGCATGCATGGCTGAAGGTTTCTAATGTTGTTTTTAATAAAAGAAATTTTAATATTAAAAATAAATGTCTAAATTTCTAAAATTTTCAAAAATACAATGTTACTCACTAAAGATAGTTACTTATATTAATCATTTTCTAGACTAAAAACTTTTAGCTTAAAGTTTTTCTTAATTTCTCAAAATTTCAACTAAATTCTCTTACTCATTTCTAAAATGAAGTTTTACTTCCCTAATATAACTTCATATACATGATCAATTTTTCTTTTCAAATCAAATTTACTTGTAGTTCATTTGAGAACAAAAATAAAAAAAGTTTTAAGAATATTTTTCATCCCCGAAACTTAAATTTTTAACAGATTAAACAATTTAGCATCAAATATATATAAGCATGAATGAAAATTAAAATAACTGTTAACAGGAATTTTTATACCCTAATGATACAAGTATAAAACTAAAAATAGGAATAAAATTAATTTTAATCAAATTTTCTAATTCATTTCATTTTAACATGTAGAGATTCAATAGACTTCTAAACAGTGGGTATAAACATAAAAGCAAACTAACACACTAATTTGACTTCATAATCTTAACATAAAAACAAACACACTAACATGATAAAAGAAAAATACAGAGTAGCAGTTTCCTAAGCAAGATTTTCAACTTTACAAAAGACAGAATTAAGTTAAGTTCTAAACTAACTAAATCACATCACAACAGTTACTACCCAAAAAATTTAAAACAAACTACTAACTAACACAAACATTGCAATACAATTAAAAATAAAAGTCAATACATAGTACATATCATCACAAAGATGCAAATGTAGCAGTACCACACCACATAGTCCACAACATAAAAATAAACAACACATCACAAATCTCAAGCCCAAAGAACATAGTCTAACACATATTACAAACATAAAAATCTCTCAATTTTACTCATCTTTTAAATCACCCCTATACTACTTTTCTGTAGGCTCATAATCAGGATATCGAGGATATGGAAGAAATTACACTCCTGGGTCACCCCTAATTAGGTTCTCCAGAGATGAGTGGAATTTCTCTTCACAATCACTCTTTCTCCTACTATACCTATCAGTATGCTCTACAAAACGCTCTAAATTCTGAAAGACGTCGACATTCCATAACTTCTCGGGAACCCTCCTCTCCAACCAAAATTAGAGTGTTCAAAATATGATTTCACATTCACACTTGTAATCGATTTTATAGGTAGCAACACTTCTTCCCAGCTATCATATCTTACACCAGCTTGCTCACATAACAAAAAGATAAAGGAAGCAAATCACAGACCTGCAGTAGTAACGGCAGTCGCAGAACTGATGATAGTCCGACATATCAAAGCTCTAATGTTGATGATCTTCCCTTCCTGGATACAATAATTTAACGTCACTCTCTCACTGGTCACTTCACTGAGATGATTTGTTGGAAGCAGATGAGCAGAAATAAAATAGTGTCAGGCCTTTAAAGGTGCACATAACTTTGAAATTGGGAAGTTGACTCTCCTCTCATTAGTGATCTTCCAAAGTTATCTTCCAACAGTCAAATAAGAAATAATCTCATCTAACTCCGCTTCAGTCGGACTATAATTTGCATAAAAACATAAGGTACAAACTTTCCCCGAACCATGACTCTATTGTCTTCAGCCTCAGAGAGGTTTGCATAAAATTCCCTAACAACAGAAATAACCTTATTTTTCATAATCTCAACCTGTTGAATATTAGTAATGACATAAGGTTAATGCTTGCACCTGGAATAAGTCTTCACATTCACCTTAGTGATAAGTTTTAGAGGTAACAACACTTCCTCCCAGCTATCATATTTAACTCCAGCCTGCTCACACAAAAAAAAGATCAAGGAAGCAAATCTCAGACCTGCAGTAGTAACGGCAGTCGCAGAACTGATGATAGTCCGACATATCAAAGCTCTAATGTTGATGATCTTCCCTTCCTGGATACAATAATTTAACGTCACTCTCTCACTGGTCACTTCACTGAGATGATTTGTTGGAAGCAGATGAGCAGAAATAAAATAGTGTCAGGCCTTTAAAGGTGCACATAACTTTGAAATTGGGAAGTTGACTCTCCTCTCATTAGTGATCTTCCAAAGTTATCTTCCAACAGTCAAATAAGAAATAATCTCATCTAACTCCGCTTCAGTCGGACTATAATTTGCATAAAAACATAAGGTACAAACTTTCCCCGAACCATGACTCTATTGTCTTCAGCCTCAGAGAGGTTTGCATAAAATTCCCTAACAACAGAAATAACCTTATTTTTCATAATCTCAACCTGTTGAATATTAGTAATGACATAAGGTTAATGCTTGCACCTAAATCACATAAAGCTTTTCTATAAAATTTGTCTCCTATTTCACATGGAATTGTAAAGCTACCAGGATCTTTAAGCTTTTCAGGAAGTTTTTTTCTGAATTATAACACTGCACTCCTCACTAAGTGCAACAGTCTCATTATCTTCAAACTTCATTTTCCTGTTAAGAATATCCTTCATCAACTTTATATAGCTTGGCATTTGTTCTAAGGCTTCAGCAAATGAAATATTAATTGTAAGCTTCTTAAATATTTCCAAAAATTTTGAAAATTGCTTGTCCAACTTTTGCTGACGAAGTTTTTGAGGAAATGCAGGTGGTAGTTTTTCCAAATCAATTTTCAGCAGAGAAATAAGTCTCTCATAATCTTTTGGAGCGTCCTCTTTTGATTCTTCAGTTTCTTCTCTCTCTACTTCAATTTCTTTTTGAACTCTATCTTCCAACTCTCTTTCACTTCTAAGTTGAACGGCTTTTACTTACTCTTTATTCTGGTATTTTGGATTTAATTCAGTATTACTAGGAAGTGTTCCTTGGGATCTATTACTTAATGAATTTGATATTTGCCCAAGTTGATTCTCAATATTTCTAATTGTAGCTCCTTGACTTTGTAATTGATTTCCCATTTATAACATCACTTCTTCTATAGACAACTTCTTCTCCTTAAATTGTGTATTACTATTGAAACCTAGAGGATAAGTAGATCTATAATTATTATTCCCTTGATTGTTTCAGTTGCCCAATGAGTTTACTTGGTTGATCCCCCATTGTTGATTATTACCACCCGAATTGTTATTCTAGTTAAATTTGGGATTGTTTTTCCGACCCGAGTTATAATAATTTGAATATGAGTTATTCTATTTTTTATTTATGACTTTCAAAGTTTCTAATGATGCTTGAGAATCTACCATTTGACCTAATAAATTTTCTTCAATCATGGAAATTGGTTGAGAAAAATTCATTCCAAATTACTCTAATTTCTTTGAAATTGCAGCAACTTGATTTGTTAACATAGTAAATGCATCAGTTTCATGAATATTGGCTACTTTCTTAGGATTCACCCTCATAAGACCATTGAAAATTATTGGTAGTCATTTCTTCAATTAAAGCATAGGCGTCATGAAATGATTCTGACATCAATGAACCACAAACAACGGCATGAGCTATAAAACTAGCCTCAATTCCCGATGATAACTTCCAACATATTAACAATCACCCAACACGATCAATTTTGTCAGAGTTAATCTTCCAATGCAAGCATAGCAACACAATTTATACCTTATAAATACTAATCTTCTCCATAATTTTTCAACCTAATTTCATGATCCATGAAATCCAGGAAAGTGACAGTTCATAAAATATGATGAAAATTGCCTCTATGATATTCTAGAGAGTAAGATATCCATTATAAAGAGAAATCACCTATTTTGATCACCGTTAAGTCCCAATATTAACATAGCCTTAGATAAGTGGCATGAAATACATGAAAATTCACTCAATGTGCTTTTGAAGAGGAGAAAAGAGTGAGATCAATGTTATTAGCAAGGAGATAAGTAGATTCACTATCGAAGTGCATGCCATCGCTAATTAGCGGTGTGAATGTGACTTAGGTCATCTTTTTGCCCCAAACTCTTTTTTTTTCTCTTAAAATAATAATTAGAAAAATTTTAAGAAAAAATTAAAAAAAGGGGAGGTGAATATTAAAATTATCTCACCAGAGTTTCTGTCAATTCTCTACCTATTCCCATCAAATAAACACCACTCTAAGATGTTGTAAGATAAACCTACTATTTAAATTTCAACTTTTTTTTTTTAAATTATAAATGTGATTCATTTTAATAGTTTAACATTATGGTTGTAATTCAACAATTTATTTAATTAATATAATTAAAAATTTATATAAATCATATGAATTTAGAATTTTAGGTGATTACATTTAAATTAAATGTGTTGCATTCATGAATTTAGGTGATTACATTTAAATTAAATGTGTTGCATTCCTAGTTCTATTTGATATGAATGTGTCAATTAAAATTTAATTAATTCATATGTCTTTTGAAAATTTAGAGATGCTACTCATATTTGATATAAATACTCTTTTACATATTTGCATTGAATCAAGTATTAATTACAATGTATGCTAACAACATCTGTGCTCCATGATTATTATGATTTGCACTTGGATAAAAGGCTACATATTAAATCAAATTATACTAAGCATAAATATGGAAGTTATTATCTGAACATCTAATAAGATTCTATAGTATTTTTATAATATCACAAGAAAATTTTAATGATTAAAGCTAATATTTTATAACATATCAAAATTAACTCTATTGTATGCAACTAAAATTGATACATACTAAAAAACTGAGGTTTTATAAAGCCTTAGTTAAAATCTACAAATGATTAAAATGAGTTGCAATGCAAGAAAGTGGTCAAGTTTGATCACTAAGCTAGTATAATAGAAATTTAAACTCTAAGTAGGAGATTGATTAGTGTGAATTCAAAATTTCTAATTATTAAAATGATGGTTACCAAAGTCTTAAATAGAAGCAATGATAAAGTCATAAAAGGAGCCTAACACAAAGTCTTAAATGAAGGCTAGCTACCACAAAAGTTTGTAATAGTGATTAATCATTCATTATGAAAGGTAAAATCTTTCATATCTTTCATTATAAATCTAAGTAATCCTCACTTATAATGAATCGCACTGTCATAAACAAAAAAAAAAGAGAACCAAAAAAAGTGGAGATGAGAGGACAAGAGAGGAAGAAACTCCAGCAGTAGAGAAGAGAAGATAAAGAGAAGCATCACAATCCTTTTCTCCATATGCAGTCCTCATATTCATAACAAGCGGTTGTCTCTTTTCATTTATTAACATGGACAAAGGATTATTTTTATCGTTATTCATGTGAAGTACAATCTTTACCCTTATACATCTTTCGAAGTTTAGTAAAACATTTTCTTTCTGTGGTTTAAAATGTAGATTTAGCAAACCACATAAATTTGTGTATTGTGCTTGAAATTTGGTGCTTATTATCTCATTCTCATTTAATATTTCATACATTTTAATCAAGATCCTAATAAGCTAAAGAAGAACCAAATTTGGGTAAAATACACTAATGGTTAAATCCATTATAAACCTAAAAGATTAAGTGGAAGAAGTAGAGAGTTTAGATAAGACATATATGGCATTAAGAGCAGGGTGGTGAGCACTGAATGCTAAGAATAACCTTCAAGCCAATAGCGTCCACCAAATAAGTTGGGTCGGTTCGGTGAGCCAAATATAGTCTAGGAAGGTTTATTGTAGTGTAGCTTCAAGAACATCCTGCCATTCGGATTACCATCATTAAGTGTTGACAAAGAGATGCTACGTTGTCAAAAAATGATTACTCTTTCCTAGGTCACTAGATAATTTGAGACTCAATCTAATCACAATGAAAATAAAAGAAAGTCTATAAATTAATCAAATAACTTCTTAAGAAATATCTTTTAAAGAGGAATAGAAAAAATGCATCCAACCAAAGCAGAACCCAGAAAAGAAGAATAAATTGCCTAAAAAGTTTTAAAAAAATGAAACCTACCAAAAAATTTTCAAGAATGACAAGAATCACATAATTTAAAAATGTGATGAAGTATATTTATTCACTAAAAGAAACAAATGATGACACTTAAATCTACCATGTCATAGTGATATATGAAGCTGTTGCCCTCTTTTTTTTTGGTCATTTCTTTTTCCTTAGGGTCTTAGGGTCTAGCTCTAGGAGTTCCTATTGACCATCTTAGAATACTAGAATTGGGACCCACCCTTTTAGAAATTCTAACTTTTAGAAATTCCAGACACTACCTATTTTTCTTTAATATCTAACATTTATGGCACAAGACCATCGTCTTATGAACGAGCGGTTATGGGTTATTTTGTGAAGACTCAAGAGAAAAGTTCCTAATAGGACTCAAAGCCTTAGGAAAACATCGTCACGACTTTTTCATCATATACACACACCAAATGCACAAAATTCACAAAATTGCACAAGGTCGGACTTCAATTGAGCCTGAAGGACGGGTGAAAATACGAACTTCTCCTGATGATCTCCGATGACGAAATGGACTGCGCCAACGCGCCTGGGACACCAACTTTGGTACGAAAGGACACTCATATTGCAATATTTTTTACATGAAAAAATTGGCACGCAAATCCAAGAATTCATCAAAAGGACTTCCGGTGGCGAAACGAACCACGCCAGCGCGTTCGCAACGTCAAAATTACATAACAGGTACATCCAATTTGCAATGATTTTACACACGAATTAAAATGTGCAAATCAAATTTTTTACTTTAAAAATTAAGTATTTTCATATATATATATATACATAT
>NW_018220542.1:55637-70785 GCF_001263595.1 Phalaenopsis equestris
CCGCTGCCTCGCCCGGGAGCCGCTCGAGCGGAGCCCTAGCTTCTGCATGTTTCTTCCTCTCCCGCGATCAGCGGCACCCGAGATCGAGGCAATGGCCGCCACGTCTGCCTCCTCTCCTGCATCTCTTCCCTCACACGCGGCATTCCGCTGCCATTCGCGCATGCAGGTCGAGTTCGTCTCCTCGAGCTCTGCTCAACCGAGCGGTCCTCCAACTGCGAAGTTCCACCTGACCGACTCTTCCTCTGCACTAGGCTGCATTTCCTCTTGCCTTAAATCTTTCTCATCCTCTCCCTTTACCTGATTTGCTGTCCAGGGAGGCTGGTAGGTGGCTGTTTTGCTCCTTTCTCTGCTATAAAAACCCCACTTTGGGGGAGGGTCTGAGGTTGGCCGAAATTTTCTTGAAGGAGAGGTGCTGTCATTTTATTTATTTATTTTATCCTGTATGCTGGAAATTTTTTTCTGGAATCCTGTTTTCACTTGAGAAAAGTCTGAAAGGAGAGGAGTGGCTTTTGTGCTGCTGTGAGACTGGTTCTTTTCTCTTTGTTGTCCGAGAGACTGTTTTCTTTCTTCTTTACTGTGGGAAGTTTTGGAGGAGAAAGCTCTACTAACATCTTATTTAAAGTTTGATTTTCGCGTGTTGGGGTGTGGAGCATCCGTTGGTGGTTGTTTCTCAAAGCTTTCAAGAAGAAAGCTCTGTTGAAATTTCTGTTTGGCTAGCTTCTGGTGTGTTGAAAGTTTAAAGGATTTGTCGGTTGCTATTTTTTTTTTTTTTTTTTTTTGAGAAAAATTTTCCTAAAAATTTTTTTTAAATACTTGTGAATTTTAATTTTGTTCTGTGATTTATGTATGAACTAGTCCACTTGAACATCAGAATATAGCATACCATGGTTAATTTCTCTTCTTCTATGCTTAAGACATATGGTATGCATGATAAATGAAAGCATTGGAAGAGTAGTCTAGAAATGCATTTTTATTCCTTTATAAATGTCTATGGAAAGCATGTGTGGGCTGTCTTTGTTCTTCTTGCTTGAGATATTTGGAAGTAACGTAATGGTGGTTTTGAGATGAGAATTGCCCCTCTGGAAATGCATGTTAGAATGGGTTATCAAACTTCTTTATTACTCATGTTGAAAAATGAATGATTGGCTCAAGCTTATCTATTTCATGCTACCTAACGCTGTTTGAAACATATGTTGAAAACTTTCTCTGTTTTGCCGCTGCCTTGGTTTCGCTTTTGGTTATGATGGATTAAATGTTAGCTGAAAAATTTTCTATGTTTTAGCACATTTTTGGAGGGCTCGGTCTTGGCTTCATAATAGTTGAAAATGACATTTCATTTAGCTCACTTGTTGTGTTTGACTTTAACTCTTTTTGAGATGAATTCTTGCAAGAGATATTTGCATTTGTTTCTCTCATACGCCAGACTCGGTTTACCCATGTGTTGGGTTCGGTTTGGGTTTCTTTTGAATCAAATTACAAATGGAAATTTTTTTTTGCCATGTTTTCCCATCGGTTGGGTTCGGTTTTGTCTTCTTTTTTTGGATCGAATGTTGGCTGGAAAGTTTTATGATATTTTTGACCCATTTAATGGTTTCGGTTTGTCCCTTAGTTGGACTTAATTGGGCTCTTTTTGGTGATTTATTCTGGCTGAAATTCATCACTGTTTGACCATTCCTTGGGCTTAGTCTTGCCCCTATGTTGGGCTCGGTTTGGGCTCCTTTTGATGATTTATGGAGGCTGAAATGTTTTACTGTTGGGATTATTTCTTAGGCCTTAGTTTGCCCCTTGTGTTGGGCTCGGTTGGCTCTTTTCCTAGGTTTGGTTTGGGCTCCTTTTAGTGATTTATGTTGGCTGAAATACTTTACTGTTTTGCTCCCTTTTTGCTGGATTTGGTTCAGCCTCTTTGCTGCTCAGTTTGTCCATTTTCTTGGGCATGGTTTGGTGGTTATTTTGCTCCTCTGCCAGTTTCTACCCGTGAGCTAATTTAGAGCTTATTTAAGTCTGGTTTGGGGTTGGTTTGGTGACTGTTTTGCTCTTCTCCCTACTTTTACTTATGAGCTTATTTGAGGCATGGTTCGGTGGCTTTGTTGGCTTAGTAGGCTTTGGTTTGCTGCTTTGCCGTAAACCTCATTTGGTGTTCACTACTTTAAAACTGTCCTTGGGTTTGTCCTTGGCCGCGAGTTGGATTTGAAGCTCTTGGTGTTGGGCTCGGGTTGCCCCTTTTCCTGACTCTACCCGTAAACTTGTTTGGGAGCTTTTAAACTGTAGGAAGCTGTTGTTGGCTATAGAAAGTTCAGAATTGCTGTTTGGAGCAGTTTGAAATCTTAAAAGTGTCATTGATCGTTGAAGTTAGTTGTTTGGGTGTTGTAATTACTGTTTGCACTCAGATAGTTGATGATTGGGCCCATATAGATGTTGTTTGGTGGTTACTGAATGGCTGACTTTGTGGTGATTTTGTTCCTTTTTGTGAGCCTTACCCGTGAGTTATTTAGAAGCCTGTTTTTGGTATATTTTCCTTTATTTGTCGTGCTTGCCCATTCACTCTCCTATGTATATCAAAGGCAATATAATGATAATACCCATGAGGGTTCTCTTTCACTATTCGTGGTCGTGCATGAAGTTTGTTTCCCTCTTTTCTGCCTTTGGCCGTTAGCTTCATTGCTGCTGTCAGTACTGTATTTAGCTCGGATTTAGCCTTCTTTTCAATTCTCCTGGATATGAATCTTTTCCTTTAATTCTTTTACGATTGAAAATGTTTGACTTGGGATTAGTTTTCCCCTTTATTGCCCCTAACTGCAAATCTTAATGTGGTGAATATTCACCTTTGCTGTGAAGGTCGGTCTATTGATTGGATGAACCGTACTTGGAGCATTTTCTAATGGTATGTTTGGACTACGTTTTAAAGTTTTACTCGTCACATTTTGAAGCTTTATTTGTGAAAGTCAAAATTACGTTTTGGGATTTTTAAACCCCTTTTTGAAATTGAATCGGTTATTTTTTTTATTTTCTTTTATCTTTAACGAATTTTAAATGCTTTTAGGCTGATGCACTTACGATTTCACTCTAGGCTTTACTGATTTGACTTTGTTTTAAAAGTGGATCAACCTCTTTTTTGTTTATTTTGTTTTTTTTAACGGTGAAGTTAAAAATGAGAATTTCCGATTTAATTATATTCATAAATGATTCACAGTCTTAAGAGAAATATGAGGGAAAGAGAAAGGGAGAGAAAATTAAAAATAAGATTTGAATCTTCGAGGTGATAAAAACCTAAATGGGATAGAATAGTGAACCATCTACCGTTCTTTTTTTCATATGAAAGATAAAACTGTAAATTGGAAGAATATTTGGGGGTTGGAAAAAAGTGAGAGTTTAGACAACAATTAAGGACATAGATTGGAAATATTAGTAGACCTGCACTTAGGTCCCTTAAGCTTTGAATAAACTTAAATTCAATTATTCTAATTAGGTTTGAAGCACACTTCACAACCCTTTTGTCAAAACTATAAGTTCACCCCTTAGGTTTTAGGAGTCTGATAGGGAGTTAAGTTTGATCTAAAAAATACTTGAGGATTAATGGAAAGGCCCTTAGTTGAAGTTAGACACTTTAGAACACTTCAGACCCAAACTAAAGTATAGTTTTCCTAGGTCTTAGGAGCACAACTTAAGAGAGAATTCATCATCCTAATGTTCAAATGATCCTAAGAAGCCAGACATCTGACCCCAGTTCATGAGATAACTAGGACACTAGGCACGAGGGCGCACTAGATTGTGATTCATGACTGATTTAATTAGATCAAATAATGAAATTCTTACCTTAACTTTGACCAAAACTGAAACTCAATGCTCCGGGAATTGAGTTTGTCTTACACTCAAATCCTCCTAGCAACTGGGGACATTCCAATATCACATATAAATTTTCTATTCTTGACCCTTTATATGTAATATTGTATTTTATTTTATTTATTTGTCATTTTTCCTGCGATTTACCTGTTTTTCTCAAGTCTTTTTCAGGTCATACTTTCTCCTTTTACACAGCGCATAATAGCTAAACTTAAAGGAGCAACGAGCCTCCCAAGTGTATAGGTTTGATTTACATGACAGTATTTTCTTTTATAAGCATGTTATATTGTCCTTCTTTTTTACTGTATACTATACTGTTCTTTTTTTTTATACTGCATGTTTAGTTATTTTAATACACACTATGTCTTAGTTTAGGAAAACCTAGTGGTTGTATAGGATTAACACTAAACCAGGAGATGCTACTACGAGGAGCTTATAGCTAACATCGTGGGCAGCACGATGAGGTACAACTTCAAGGTGGATCTACAACAGCAAAACATCAAAACACATCACATAAACATCTTCACATCACCTATCATTTCATTTAGTTTAGTCTGCAATAGCAAAACATCTTCACATCACCTATCACTTCCCCTAGCTTAAATAACAGCCCATAGGATCACTCTTTAGGCTTTTTGCACAACCCTATTATGTAATTATAAGTCCTAATACTTTATGATTCCGAGGTTACCGTGCGGTATGGTGTAAATCCTTCTATCTTTTTAGGTTATTTACACAGTCCGATATTGTGTAAACATAAGTCATAAATCCTAAATAATTTGCAGGATTGAAATACTAAATTAAATCATTTTAAAGAAATAAAGTCAAACAATAGGATAGTTGGGAGTTCACCGAGGTTTTCCCCAAATCTGTGATATCCCCTACTTTTCTTCCCTTTGGATTCCTTAAATAATTATTCCTATTTTGAGTCATTCCCATTTGATTTTCCCATGTCCAATCATGAAAAACTAAACTTTGAAATCTTGAAGGCAAAATCACCTGATCTTAATCGAGAGTTTTCTTAAGTGATTTCGGTCATTTAAGATGTAATTAACTATAGGGGTTTGCCGCTATAGGAAACCTGAAACTCAGATAAAATAAACTCTATCTAATTTTTTATGTTAGGTAGGAGAACTTGTTGGCTTTTTTATAAAATATTTCGCAGATCAAAATGGATGTCACAAATTCTTTAGTCTAGTGATTGAATCTCTATAACAAGTGATATTTTTATTCTTCGGGATAAGTGTATTACCTATAGTATTATATTCAATCATCTAAACAATTTAAGACGAGAGACCTGTTTGGTCTCACCTATTTTAAAATTAAAATATTACTTTTAAAAACCAAAAAGAGTTATATTCATATTTAAATTATCTTCAAAATTATAAAATCATCACTTTTTCAAATCACGAAGTTAAAAAAAAACGGCCAACAAATTCTGGCGACTCCGCTGGGGACTGGTTCTTCTCTCCATCTTTGATCATGTGGTTTTATTTTCAAACATCGGTAGTGTGTCTATGTCCCTCATGGGCCAGACTACTATTCTTCTGTTGACCTGCTGTGCTCATTTCTTCCTTGAGTCAGTATAGTCAACTCCTCTTGGAGTCCAGGACCGTCTGCTTAACCATCCTTAAGCGGAAAGGTCCAGGACCCTAAGGTTTAGTGGGGTAGACCCCTAATAGGTGTGGTGTGTTGAGGTCGGGGTCGGTCCAATGTAGAATAAATCATTTCCTATTTTGGGCTAGCTCATATGCCACATAATCGCTTCACTTCTCTTCTGAAATTTGTTGTCCTTTTTACAAGTCACGTCAAATTCCCATGCAACTTTCCTCGACAATGTTGAAATCTCAAAACCCAATACCAAAGCAAAGCAAATCACAAATTGGTGCCAAATTCACATGGATAAATTTTAAAGGATACCCAGTTCATAAGACAAGTGCGTTAACTTGAGTACTGCCGTTGAAATTGCAAAACGTTGAATGTCACTAACTTCCAAAAAAATTCTCAAATGACAGAGATAATGTCTTCACCAAAGTTGATCTTTTCCTTCGCCACTGGAGAGGAGTTTGTTGTTAGCCAAAATGAGCTTCCGGATCTGGCGGTCATTAAGTTTGGGCAAGGATTCAATGATATTAAAGTCAAGTTTGGGAATGTCTCTGTTACTGTAATGAAGCCTGAAATAGACAAGTCCGTCGAGCCTGTGGTGGAGTTTAATATCAAGTATGTTCATGAAGTTCCCCCTCCGAAGAGGGCATTGATTGAAAAGAATTCTGCTATTGCTGTAAAGTCTGCCATTAGGGGTATAGAGATCGCTCCCAGAGCTGTTTCTGCTTCTGCTACTGGATTCACCGCTACTACTCCAAATGTTCCACTAAACAAAGGGAAGAAGATTCTTTACGAAGAAGTGTCTGTCGATGCTTTTGCCCCCCCTTTTGCCCCGCCATTTTCTGTATTCGAAATTGGGTCCAATTCAAAGTCTGTGCAACTTACTAATACATAAGAAAGGGGGAGCAACAGAAAAATTCTAAGGGCTGAGAAGGCGAAAGCCACAGAGCTAGCTACTACTGATACTACCCTCCGACTAGGTGAAATAGGATTACGTGAGACTTCACCTCTATGCATGAGGAATAAGTTTCACCAGTTGCCTGCCACCTACAGAGAGGTTGGAGTCTATGGGGTTGTTACCACATCACCGCCACCATCTCTCAATAATGATCCAAGGCCGGTGACGACATTTGAAGGAAAATCTGAGATGATAGCAGGAGCAGACAAAGTATATTCTTTCAGAAAAGAAGCTGTAGCAAATATGTTCCAGGATTTGATTAAAAATCCCAAGTTCAGATTATGAGAGCCAAAGAGCCCGGAGGAAGTCGACATGAAAGATCATCCCAACTACTGTCCTTACCACAGACTGCTTGGACATACTATAGAAAACTGTATCAGCTTCAAAGATTGGCTTGAAAAGAATTTCAAAAATGGAACAATAATAATTTCGAAAGAGTATTTGACAGAACCTGAAAGAAGTTCTATCAATATGATTTCAACTAATCCAGTTGCTTCATCTGACTTCTACACAACTACATCAGTGCTCAACAAAAGAGGTGAAGTTCATCAAAAATCCTCAATTGACCTTAAAATTGTCAAAGGAAGGGCAATCGAGGATACATTGGAAAAGCTTCGAGCAGACATTACACGGCTATCTGAAGAACGAAGAAAAGATATGGGTGATAAACCCTACGACCCGTCAGAATATGAGATAGAAGAGTTTGCATAAATTAACGTTATTGAGGCCAGAGTCACTTTATCCTCGTGCGATGCTCCTTTACCCACTGAGGAGAACGCTGTGGATGAGTTGCGAAGAGTCATTCAACAACATGATAAACAGATCAACCAGATGAAGAAACAATCAGAAGAAACGACGACCGCTATAGCCACTATTCAAGGACAATCACAATCACCGCCGATGGTACCCCCAGGGGCAAGCCATTCAGAAAGCGTCCAAATCGTCGATGGTAAAAATGAATTCACTTCGGTTAATGAAGATGATCAGCTGAAGAAAGACTCAGTTCATGAACACTAACTAAATGGTGGAACAACAGGTGAGAAAAGTTCTGACTTAATCAAAAAGAGAGACATTGATTCTAAAGGGTAGGCCCTATCCCGAAGAATTTGATAGTGTGCAATACCCTGAGGGTTTCATACTACCGTTGTTCAAGACATTTGATGGAGCCGGAAATCCCCGTCAGCATGTTGCACACTTCCGAGTAAGTTGTGGCAACGCGGGTGATAGTGATGCGTTGCTATGTCGTCAATTTGTGAGCAGTCTTTCGAGAATCGCTTTTGACTGGTACACTAAACTACCCAATGACTCAGTAAAAACATTTGCAGAGTTAGAAGACATCTTTGCTAAGCGGTTTGCTGGGGCTAGGCACCATATCACCATCGGTGATCTTGTGGACGAGCAACAGAAGCCAGCCGAAACATTGATGCACTACATTCTGCTATGGAGGAATTTGAGCATGAGCTGTGAGCCACAACTCCAAGAGCAGCACGCAGTCGAAATCCTTCTAAAGAACATCCATGGTCCAGTGGGTTTCTTACTCAAGGGATTCACCATTAAGACATTCGAGAAGCTGCTTAGAAAAGTTGGGAATCTTCAAGAAGAAGTGAAACACATTGGTTTTCTTGAGAAAACTGGGAAGTTAGAGCCATTGAAGATATCTGAGAAGAAATCTGGAACAGCAGCAGTGGTTGGTAGGGGCAAGCGACCGTTGCAGATTCAAGTCAAACAGTCTCGATAGATCTACCAACGTCCTCGGCGAAATGATCATCAATCGTTTCAGCAGATGTCTTATCAAACAGATGAAGGGAAACCTCCGAACATAAAGAATCGTTTGAACAAGATATATTCTTTTAAGGATGAGGCAGTCGAACAGATGTTTCAGAATTTGATAAAGGAGCCTGAATTCAAGCTCCCTGAACCAAAGAAACCAGACGAAGTTGATGAAAAAGATCATCCGAAGTACTGCGATCGGACACACCATAAAAGATTATTTCACTTTTAAAGATTGGCTTGAGTAGAAATTCAAGAATGGGGACGTAACGATCATGTAGTTAATTAGAAGAATTAGAATATTTATTCGATCTAATTAATTATATCAATATGATTTCGGTCGATCTGTTTGTTCCAACCTATTCCTATGCAGCTTCCAATGAATGAAATGTCTTTAAATGTCTTTTGGTTACTATTGTACTACTTTTGTTGTTGAAAGGGATATTAGTGGTATCAATGTTTGTTTGTCCCTTCCCTCCCACCACAATAAATAAAGAAAGAACTTGTTATTTTTCAGAACTGTTCAATGTTTTCAGAATTGTTCAATGTTTGGAAAGCATGGATAACAAAACATTCAGAGTTCATCAACAGGACGATCGATGGAGTAATCAAAGATAAAAATTCCAGCATTGTGAAAGAAACTATGACTGTAGAGGGGAGAAGGAAAGTAATACCCTAATAACTGAGTTATTCACTTTAAGGAATTCAGACTGGGTCCTAAGCTGATTTCAAAATAAGATAGTATGGTTGAAATACAAGTAATATGGTTGAAATACAAGAAATACAAGTAATTGACTCAGGATATGATAAGCCTTTTAATTTCTTACCATCTGGCTGGGTCCTCACTTTCGAACGAGTTATAATATTCTAAAATTCGTCTTAAGAAATATTTAGGGATTATTAGTCAGGGGATTTTAGACATTCAAAATCTTTAACATACGTTCCACCAGATATAGTAATTCTCAGAATACAAACAAAGCAAAAAAAAAATGTGAAAGCCCCCTGAGAAAAAGTTTGAGGTGAACATAAAATCAAAAATTGGTGTCTCAATTCAGACATTCAAAATCTTTAAATCATGCTCTACCAAATATAGTAATTCTCAACTAATTCTCACCAAATATAGTAATTCTCAACAAAATAAGAGGAAATGAAAAAAAAGGAAATCAAATGAGAAAAAAAAGGTCTCCCTGAGAAGGAGCTTGAGGTGGATGTACAATAAAAAATTGGTGTCTAAATTTCCCCTAATTAAGGAGACTTGGAATGCTCTCTTAAAGAAATTCTCCGGATATTATATTCAGGAAAAAGTTCAGCGATCTCGAGTCTTTTGGTTGGTTATTAATTGACTCAAAAATATCTTCGGTAAGTGAAAAATATTTTGATCATACGACCAAATTTCTGAAATCTGCTTAGGCTCAGAAAGAAAAAATTAAAGAGATGAATAATAGCAGTTAATAAAAATTCAACCCTTAAGTCAAATCCTTCAACGCTCAACAGATACAACTCCAGCAGCAATTCAAAAAACGTCAGAATTATTCCTCAAAGACGACCAGAACAACTTTTATAGATTCAATGTCAAAACAAGCGACAACTACTACAAATGAGGCTACAAGGTTGCAGCCTCTCGAGCTGTGACGTCCTTAGAAGTAGCACATCTTTATGTGTACTTGAGAGAATAAATATCTTATAATACCATAATGAATGAATTATTTTTACCATACTTGTAGTCAACGGATGGTACCTCAAGATATACTACGCATCGTGGTATTTCAAAGACAACAACGTTCTTAGAAACATGGATGCTGCACTTGTCTAAAATTGGGTCCTCTTCCTCCCGTGGAAGGGGTTAGCTGGCTCTATAGGACCACACTCTTGTTTATTGCATATGAGGTTTGGCTGGTTCTACATATAGAGCCGCATCTCTTCTCACAGGAATAATTCTTCGATCAGCTTTGGGGTTGGATGCGGATCTCCGACATTCCTTCTCAAGCTGATTCTTTTGTTCACCACTTGGAATTGATATATGAAACTCCAACATTCTTTCCCAATATGCCTTTTTTTTCAGAACTTTCATAAACTCCATAATTCTTCCGAAATATCCATATATTTGCAACATCCACATAGACTTTCACAAAATTCTACACTGCATAAATTACTACATGCATTTTTTTCTCGACTCTCCTAAATTCCACAAATTCCTTCAAATTTCAAATTCTCGAGGATCAGTGTGAGGCCCCCTTCAATGGATGTTAAGGCTTCCGATTCCTTCAAATTTCAAATTCTCGAGGATATGTGAATCCTAGAGCTTTTCTTCTCAATGTAGCAGATATTTTTCCCGTCACCACTTAGGTTAGGTGTGAGTCCCAGTGCTTTCCTTCCTAACGTGACAAAGATATTTTTTCTCGCTACCACTTGAGTTGGATGTGAATCCTAGAGCTTTTCTTCTCAATGTAGCAGATATTTTTCCCGTCACCACTTAGGTTAGGTGTGAGTCCCAGTGCTTTCCTTCCTAACGTGACAAAGATATTTTTTCTCGCTACCACTTGAGTTGGATGTGAATCCTAGAGCTTTTCTTCTCAATGTAGCAGATATTTTTCCCGTCACCACTTAGGTTAGGTGTGAGTCCCAGTGCTTTCCTTCCTAACGTGACAAAGATATTTTTTCTCGCTACCACTTGAGTTGGATGTGAATCCTAGAGCTTTTCTTCTCAATGTAGCAGATATTTTTCCCGTCACCACTTAGGTTAGGTGTGAGTCCCAGTGCTTTCCTTCCTAACGTGACATATATATTCTCCTCATCACATATCAGTTCGAATATAACATCCCCAGCGGTATGTCGAGTTGATATAGTCTTCTTAATTCTTCCTCTACCCATTCTTTGATATTATTATCAAATGTTGAATCTTTCCTTTGCACATACTTCAAAAGTCATTTGAAAACTCAAGTCCATGACAACAATTTGAAAATATATATATATGTCAATCCCCAACTCTTTCATTCACAAAATCTTTCTCGAGCATTGGGTTTCTAATTGGGAATCCAACTCAAATTCAATTTCATATTAAGTTTGATCTTTGATCGGTCTACTTAAACATTCCTTGGTTTGTTGATCCATTCGGTCAACACCAATACGCGTGGTGTGCTTGATCAGCACACCACACCTATTGGGGGTCCATTTGTTGACCTCATTTTTTTTTTGCATTTCTTTTTCCTTAGGGTCTAGCTCTAGGAGTTCCTACTGACCATTTTAGAAAATTAGAATTGGGACCCACCCTTTTAATCACTTTCTATTTTTCCTTGATATCTAACATTTATGGCACAAGACCATCGTCTTATGAACGAGCGGTTATAGGCTATTTTGTGAAGACTCAAGAGAAAAGTTTCTAATAGGACTCCAAGCCTTAGGAAAACATCGTCACGACTTTTTCGTCACATACACACATCAAATGCACAAAATTCACAAAATTGCACAAGGTCGGACTTCAATTGAGCCTGAAGGACGGGTGAAAATACGAACTTCTCCTAATAATCTCCGACGACGACATGGACTGTGCCAACGCGCCCGGGACACCAATTTGGTAGGAAAGGACACCCATATTGCTATATTTTTTACACGAGAAAATTGACAAGCAAATCGATGAATTCGTCAAAATGACTTCCGGTGGCGAAACGGACCACGCCAGCGCGTTCGCAAGGTCAAAATTACATAGAAGGTACATCCAATTTGCAAATGATTTCACACACGAATTAAAATGTGCAAATCAAATTTTTTACTTTAAAAATTAAGTATTTTCATATATATATATATATATATATATATATATTTAAAACCCACGCACGACATTCCTCTGCCTTGACCGAGAGCCGCTCGAGCGGAGCCCTAGCTTCTGCATGTTTCTTCCTCTCCCGCGATCAGCGGCACCCGAGATCGAGGCAATGGCCGCCACGTCAGCCTCCTCTCCTGCATCTCTTCCCTCACACGAGGCATTCCGCTGCCATTTGCGCACGCGATTCTTCTCCTCCAGCTCTGCTCGACCGAGCGGTCCTCCAACTGCGAAGTTCCACCTGGCTGACTCTTCCTCTGCACTAGGCTGCATTTCCTCTTGCCTTAAATCTTTCTCGTCCTCTCCCTTTACCTGATTTGCTATCCAGGGAGGCTGGTAGGTGGCTGCTTGCTCCTTTTTCTGCTATAAAAATCCCACTTTGGGGGAGGGTCTAAGGTTGACCGAAATTTTCTTGAAGGAGAGGTGTTGCTATTTTATTTGTTTTTTTTATCCTGTATGCTGGAAATTTTTTCTGGAATCTTGTTTTGTCTTGAGAAAAGTCTGAAAGGAGAGGAGTTGCTTTTGTGCAGTTGTGAGGCTGGTTCTTTTCGCTTTGCTGTCCGAGAGACTGTTTTCTTTCTTCTTTACTGTGGGAAGTTTTGGAGGAGAAAGCTCTACTAACATCTTATCTAAAATTTGATTTTCGCGTGTTGGGGTGTGGAGCATCCGTTGGTGGCTGTTTCTCAAAGCTTTCAAAAAGAAAGCTCTGTCGAAATTTCTGTTTGGCTAGCTTCTGGTGTGCTGGAAGTTTAAAGGATTTGTCGGTTGCTATTTTTTTTAAGTTTTTTTAGGAAGAAGATTTCTTTGGGAGGCACTTTATTGGATCTTTCTTACACTTTTTTTGCTTTAAGTCGGCATTAAGAAGTATTTTTCTCCCCTCCTCTATTTTACACTATTTCGGATGGCATCTAAAGGCATCTCCATTCTCTTATAAAAAGTATTTGGAAGTGAAGCTTAGGCTTATTTTGAAATTTAAGCATGGATACTCACTAGAAATGGTGAAAACAAAGCATGTGTCGGCTATCTTTGTTTTTCTTGCTTGAGATATTTGGAAATATCGTAATGGTGGTTTTGAGATGAGATTTGCCCCTCTCGAAATGCATGTTAGAATGGGTTATCAAACTCCTTTATTACTTATGTTCAAAAATGAATGATTGGCTCAAGCTCATATATTTCATGTTGCCTATCAGTGTTTGAAACATACGTTGGAAATTTTCTCTGTTTTGCCGCTGCCTTGGTTTCGATTTTGGTTATGCTGGATTAAATGTTAGCTGGAAAATTTTCTATGTTTTAGCACATTTTTGTAGGGCTCGGCCTTGGCCTCATAATAACTGAAAATGACATTTCATTTAGTTCACTTATTGGGTTCGGCTTTAACTCTTTTTGAGATGGATTCTTGCAAGAGATATTTGCATTTTTTTTGCTCATACGCCGGACTCGGTTTACCCATGTGTTGGGTTCGGCTTGGGTTTCTTTTGAATCAAATTACAAATGGAAATTTTTTTTTCCATGTTTTCCCATCGGTTGGGTTCGGTTCTGTCTTCTTTTTTTGGATCGAATGTTGGCTGGAAAGTTTTATGATATTTTTGACCCATTTAATGGTTTCGGTTTGTCCCTTAGCTGGACTTACTTGGGCTCTTTTTGGTGATTTATGCTGGCTGAAATTCTTCACTGTTTGACCATTCCTTGGGCTTAGTCTTGCCCCTATGTTGGGCTCGGTTTGGGCTCCTTTTGGTGATTTATGGGGGCTGAAATGTTTTACAGTTGAGATTATTTCTTAGGCCTTGGTTTGCCCCTTGTCCTGGGCTCGGTTGGCTCTTTTCCTGGGCTCGGTTTGGGCTCCTTTTAGTGATTTATGTTGGCTGAAATCCTTTACTGTTTTGTTCCCTTTTTGCTGGATTTGGTTCAGCCTCTTTGTTGCTCAGTTTGCCCATTTTCTTGGGCATGGTTTGGTGGTTGCTTTGCTCCTCTTCCAGGTTCTACCCGTGAGCTAGTTTAGAGCTTATTTAAGTCTGGTTTGGGGTTGGTTTGGTGACTGTTTTGCTCTTCTCCCTAGTTTTACTTATGAGCTTATTTGAGGCTTGGTTCGGTGGCTTTGTTGGCTTAGTAGGCTTTGGTTTGCTGCTTTACCGTAAACCTCATTTGGTGTTCACTACTTTAAAACTGTCCTTGGGTTTGTCCTTGGCCGCGAGTTATCCTTGTGTTTGTCCTTGGCCGCAAGTTGAACTTGAAGCTCTTTGTGTTGGGCTCGGGTTGCCCCTTTTCCTGGCTGTAGCCGTAAACTTGTTTGTGATCTTTTAAACTGTAGGAAGTTGTTGTTGGCTATGGGAAGTTCATAATTCTTGTTTGGAGCAGTTTGGAATCTTAAAAGTGTCATTAATCGCTGTAGTTAGTTGTTTGGGTGTTGTAATTATTGTTTGCACTCAGGTAGTTGATGATTGGGCCCATATAGATGCTGTTTGGTGATTATTTGATGGCTGGCTTTGTGGTGATTTTGTTCCTTTTTGTGAGCCTTACCCGTGAGTTATTTGGAAGCCTGTTTTTGGTATGTTTTCCTTTATTTGTCATGCTTGCCCATTCACTCTCCTATGTATATGAAAGACAATATAATGATAATACCCATGAGGGTTCTCTTTCACTATTCGTGGTCGTGCATGAAGTTTGTTTCCCTCTTTTCTGCCTTTGGTTTTGCCTTTGGCCGTTAGGTTCATTGCTGCTGTCAGTATTGTATTTAGCTCGGATTTAGCTTTCTTTTCATTTCTCCTGGATTTGAATCTTTTCCTTTAATTCTTTTGTGATTGAAAATGTTTGATTAGGGATTAGTTTTCCTCTTTATTGCCCCTAGCTGCAAATCTTAATGTGGTGAATATTCACATTTGCTGTGAAGGTCGGTCCATTGATTGGATGAACCGTACTTGGAGCATTTTCTAATGGTATGTTTGGACTACGTTTTAAAGTTTTACTCGTCACATTTTGAAGCTTTATTTGTGAAAGTCAAAATTACGTTTTGGGATTTTTAAACCCCTTTTTGAAATTGAATCGGTTATTTTTTTTATTTTCTTTTATCTTTAACGAATTTTAAATGCTTTTAGGCCGATGCCACTCTAGGCTTTACTGATTTGTTACTGATTTGACTTTGTTTTAAAAGTGGATCG
>NW_018220542.1:70863-83821 GCF_001263595.1 Phalaenopsis equestris
GGGAAAGAGAAAGGGAGAGAAAGTTAAAAATAAGATTTGGATCTTTGAGGTGATAAAACCTAAATGGGGATAGAATAGCGAACCATCTACCGTTCTTTTTTGCATATGAAAGCTATATGAAAGAATTAGAAGAATATTTGAGGGTTGGAAGAAAGTGAGAGTTTAGATAACAATTAAGGACATGGATTGGAATTATTAATAGACCTGCACTTAGGTCCCTTAAGCTTTGAATGAACTTAAATCTAATTGTTCTAATTAGGTTTGAAGCACACTTCACAACCCTTTTGCCAAAACTATAGGTTCACCCCTTCGGTTTTAGGAGCCTGATAGGGAGTTAAGTTTGATCTAAAAAATACTTGAGGATTAGTGGAAAGGCACTTAGTTGAAATTAGATACTTTAGAACACTTCAGACCCAAACTAAAGTGTAAGTTTCTTAGGTCTTAGGAGCACACCTTAAGAGAGAATTCATCATCCTAATGTTCAAATGATCCTGAGAAACCAGACATCTGACCCCAGTTCATGAGATAACTAGGACACTAGGCACGAGGGCGCACTAGATTGTGATTCATGACTGATTTAATTAGATCAAATAATGAAATTCTTACCTTAACTTCACCAAAACTGAAACCCAATGCTCCGGGATTTGAGTTTGTCTTACACTCAAATCCTCCCAGCAACTGGGACATTCTAATATCACATATAAATTACCTATTCTTGGCCTTTTATATGTGATATTGTATTTTATTTTATTTATTGTCATTTTTCCTACGATTTACCTGTTTTTCTCAAGTCTTTTTCAGGTCGTACTATCCCTTTTTACACAGCGCATAATAGCTAAACTTAAAGGAACAATGAACCTCCCAGGTGTACAGGTTTAATTGATATTACAACATTTTATTTTCCCAGCATGTTATATTGTTCTCATAGCCTGTTATACTATTTTCTAAGCATGCTATACTGTCTTTTCTTTCTACTGTACACTATACTGTTCATTTCTGTTATGCTGCATGTTTAGTTATTTTGATACATACTATGTCTTAGTTTAGGAAAACCTAGTGGTTAGGTGGATTTTCAAAACCAAAACTAAACCAGGAGGTGCTATTACGAGGAGTTTGAAGCAAACATCGTGGGCAGCACGGCGAGGAACAACTTCAAGGTGAATCTGCAACAGCAAAACATCTTCACATCACCTATCACTTCCCCTAGCTTAAATAACAGCTCATACGATCACTCTTTAGGCTTTTTGTACAACCCTATTGTGTAATTATAAGTCCTAATATTTAAGGATTCCGAGGTTACCGTGCGATACAGTGTAAATCCTTCTATCTTTTTAGGCTATTTGCACAGTCCAATATTGTGTAAACATAAGTCCTAAATCCTAAATAATTTGCAGGATTGAAATATCAAATTATTAAATCATTTCAAAGAAATAAAGCCAAACAATAGGCTAGTTGGGAGTTCACCGGGGTTTTCCCCTAATCTGTGATATCCCCTACTTTTCTTCCCTTTGGATTCTCTAAATAATTGTTCCTATTTTGAGTGATTCCCATTTAATTTTCCCATGTCCAATCGTGAAAACCTAAATTTTGAAATCTTGAAGGCAAAATCACCTGATCTTAATCGAGAGTTTTCTTAAGTGATTTCGGTCATTTAAGATGTAATTAACTATAGGGGTTTGCCTCTATAGGGAACCAGGAACCCAGATAAAATAAACTCTATCTAATTTTTTATGTTAGATAGAGGAACTTATTGGCTTTTTTATAAAATATTTCTCAGACTAAAACGGATGTCACAATTTTTTTAGTCTATGTGATTGAATATCTTATTACAAGTGATATTTTTATTCTTCGGGATAAGTGTATTACATGTAGTATTGTATTCAATCATCTAAACTATTTAAGACGTGAGACCCGTTTGGTCTCACCTATTTTAAAATTAAAATATTACTTTTAAAAATAAAAAATGGTTATATTCATATTTAAATTATCTTCAAAATTACAAAATCATCACTTTTTCAAATCACGAAGTTAAAAAAAATGGCCGACAGAAGCTAAGGTGCAGTTACTTATAAATAGCCAGTGACAAGAAGAAACGAAATAGCTGAGACTGTGATTACGAAGAAAAAGGAAATTGTGGTCACTCATTGGTGTCTAATATCGAGAAACAATGTCAACACAACATTTTACCTAAAATGTCAATTTAATTAAGAAAATCAAATAGAAATATGAAAGAAGTTGAGATTTACACTGAGAAGCTTTACTGTTACTGTTGTTCCAATACGCCCTCGTAGTTTTTGGGCTGCGGCTTCACTATTAATTCCAGCAACACTTTCTCCTAAAGGCAAGATGAGTGTAATTAAAAATGCTTTCCCCTATAAAGTTCACTTCACATTCAATTAGCATGCAAACATGATAAAGAAATAGAAGTTGTGGATATATTAAGGTTTTTCACATGGAAACTATTAGAGAGTGCAAAATCTGGAAGAGATTATAATGCAAAATGCAAGTTTCAGATACACTCCACGATCAGAAGAAAAAAAAAAGAAAAAAAGAAAGAAAAGTTGTGACTTTATATTTACATTTGAGAAACACATAAAATATTAGAAAACTACATCACAGATTCCCTCAACAGAAATATCAGTGCTAGATACAAAATATAAGGTTGCTGAACTAACCATCAATTTCAAGAAACTCATCTCCTTCATGAATACCAGCTCTAGCTGCTGGGCTTCCCTCAATGCAAGACAAAACAATCTGTAAAATAACTTCAACTTGTAAATGACTGAACATCCACATTTAACCATAAAAATAATAAATGGCAACTTTCCAGGAGATTAAAATCAGCTGTAAAAGTTTTATGAAGGCTGCATACAAGGAGAACTTGAACTTTATAGATCCTCAAGCCCTACTTTCATTAGAACAGCTTGGAATAAATTAACAAGGTATCTTTTAAGTAATGACTCCACTGAGTGGTCCTTGTGGGGATAACATGCAGCTATTGTTACATGCAAACATAGACAAGCCCAATATTAGTGATTCATCCATTTTAGAAAAACGAACTTCCTGCTTTGTCAATGAGCTTCATATTTATGAATTTGTTCTAACTTTATTATATCAAGAAGCATGATCTGAGGACAATATGTTTCTTGGATCTCTATGACTAGTTCATGGGTCTGTAACTGACATTGTGCTCACTTATCATGAATAGAATGTTTTGTATAGCTTTCTATCTTTAAAATAATAAAAACTTTGTTTCAAATGTTACACCTTCGGAGAGGCGTAATTTTATTCCCAGATACAAGCTAAATTAAGGCAGTTAATACCAATACAACCATAACAACTTTGCATAATAATGCGTATATGGATAAAAGGTATTACTTAAAACTTCTGAAGTGTGGATACTTATAGCTGCAATTAATATATCTTTGCCACACAAAGGTAGATCAATTAAGAATACAAGCACCATAAAATCAGCACTGAGAGAAAGGAAGATTACTAATTGCTACCAACCAAGTGTCCAGAATGAGGCTCAACATTTATGAAAAGGCCAACTCCTTGCAAGTTCCCATCGCTACCAATTCTGAAGCTTTGAAATTCCTGCATATTAAAGCAGTTCTATCAATTATAACAACTATGGCACCATGTATACAACTCCCTTAAATGAAAGATCATAGTTAAGAAAAAATAGAAATCAGGTCATCTGCAGAATCTATTATGCAGACAAGATGAATGCAGAGTTGCAGCTGAATGTTTTATATATTTTTTTTCTAACTTCCAAAAACAAAAATTGTTCGCCTATTCAAACTATCCAAATGCTGGTCAGCAAAATCTTGCAAAGGAATGTTCCTCGGGCAACAAAACTGTAATAAAAAAGAGAGGATTTCCAAGCCCAAATACTTCAGGCCTTTAAGCACAAAAATTTATATGATTATCTGTAGAACGATAGTATGGACGATAAAAGAAAGGAACACAACCATATGTATTTTTGAACCTTTGGGCTTATTAATTTTGTGAAAGGATCACCAAGTGTCCAAAGCATTCCCCTGATCTTGCTATATGCCACATCTGCTGATTTCAGTGGAAACATTTCTACCATAGTTTGTTGCAGCTTTGAATCCCAATCTAGATTGCAAGGCATTTTATCAACAAATATATCAAGAGAAAAACTAAACGGCCAGAGTAGCATTCACCAGAGGTCCAAAATCACCTATTAAATAATAACTAATTTGCTAGTGTCTTAAGGTTAAATTAGTTCACAATTTCATTGTGAGATTGTCGGCAACTTTTTTCTATAATATTCTATATTTTCATGTGATGCACTATGTACAAAAGAATACAGAATAGTAAACACTAAAAGAAACACCAACTCTAATGTGAACCATGAACTACCCTCACCTAACAATTATCTGAAAACAAATGAAAAAGCACCGACCAAAAAAATTAATAAATAATTTTTTAGTGAGGGCTAATTTGTATGATTGTATATAGAAAACATGTTCTGAAATTTCTGATTTAAAAGGCTTGTTGTTGTTGTTGCTGTTGTTGTTGTTGTCTTTTGTGTTTAAAAAACTCATTACATTTAAGGGGATTTAAAGAAGAATTCCAAGAAAAATTTTGTGAGGGCTAATTTGTTTTTTTGTAGATAGAAATATGTTTTGAAAAAGCTGATTTTATTTTTACTTATTTTTGTCTCTGAAATTAAATCATTACATTTAAGGGGACTTTAAGAAGATTTCTAAGCTTAAAAGTGGAACAATCAAATTGTATCATTATGCAAAACAAGCTTTTTAAACTTCAAGCAACCAAATGATAACTGAAAAAAAAAAGAACTTCCAGACTATTCTTCACATGGCCTGATCGTTCTAATTCAGCTAAATTTCGCAAATATTTAAACGAACCCTGATGATTAAACGTAGGATCAATGAAAGTCTCCCGTACTAATCCCCACACCTCAATCAGTGTCCGCTGTACCGTATTCACCTAAAACAGAGCAGCTCTAACTCAGAATCACCAGCAGAAAAAAAAAAAAAAAACATTCAAGAAAATCTCTTAAACACTGTGACTTTATCTCGTTTTATTCGCCTCGCGAGCTTTCGAGACCGGGACGGCCACCGTTAGGGATTCTGCCAAAGCCATCGCGTCGCATCCACTAGTAGAGACAAGCACCGCCGCCGCCGCCGCCAAGAAGCTCTTCACAAGAAATTTTTCCGGCGATCGATCGGATCCATCCACATCCAATCGGACGGTTTCGCCATGGCTACGCCCCTCTGACTTCTTAACAGTACATGAACGGAGCTTCGGTTTGAGAAGGGATAGACGGGTATTGAGTAGTTTCCGGTGGTTAGAATAGAGTTTCAGGAAAGTGACGGAGGAGAAACTTTGGGCATTCAGCTCCATCAACTCTCTGCCTCTCTCGAGAGTTGGAGAGAAGTGACAGGGAATGGAACGCAGTGACAAAAAGATACCGATGGAGCCTACTGAGTTTGTGGCGGGAGTGATGGTCGGGAGTTACAAGGATTTTACGAAAAAAAAATAATAATAATAATAATTAAACATGGAAACGAGGACGCAAAAAGGAGCGTCGGTTGTGTGCTTTGCTTTTTGGTTGGATTATTTAAACATTTCATTTTAACAATTAAATTTATTATGGTTAGTTGACCCTTTTTCTCCTGGTTGTTTGAATTTTTTCTTTGGTTTTTGGGTTTTGTTTTATATTCTTCCTTCTTATTTTTTGGTTTCTAAGATTTTGTTAGTGTATGTCTCTAGTTTTTGTGCTTTTTCTCTTGTTTACTTTTAAATGAATGAATATCTTTGGATATGATGATGTGGTTGATGTTATTGTTGTTGTTGAAGTTTCAATTGTTGTTGGTTGCTGTGATGTTGTAGTTACTGTTAGAGTTGGCCTGGTATTTTTTTAGTTTATTGTCGGAGTTCGTAAACTTGTTATTTTTCTTTTTTATGTTGTTTATTTTATTTTTAAGTGAGTTGTATTCTAAGTTATCTTGTTATTACTTTTTGTTCTCTGTTCAATAAAACTATGTGTGCCCTAAAAAATTTTCAAAAGAAAAATAGATTTATGATATTTTTATTTAAAAAATATAATTAAAATTGGTTTTAGATAAAAAGATTTTCTTAATATGTAATATGCATAAAGAATAAACTTTATCTTTGCTCAGATAAATCATAGCTCTTTTTTTTTCTTGCAGGATGAACATTTAAATCTATCATCTTGGGATTTATTATTTTTGTTTTCAACCAATATGCTAAATATTCGAGCACAACATATCTAAATTCTTTGCCCAGTCAAATCTTGGTTGATCACTCGTGTTATACTTCTCACCACGATAAAATCTTGTTAAAATCTTTCAACAAATCTTCAGTAAGTTTCTTACCCTACAAAATTAATTATTTTATTTAAATTAAAATCCATTCGTGAACACTTTCAATGCCAAAAATCTTCTAGGTTAAGACACAAAAGAGAAAGAAAAAACACATGAAAGCTACGGACGCTAGGTCTAAACATTTGATTTAAATCTGATCTTAAAATCATCATATGAGGTTTGAATTAAAGTTTAAGAAATGCTACAAATTTAATATGACGTTCGAACTGGAGTTGGAGCATGATTTAAGCCTCATAGTATATTCTTGCGTCATGTTTAGCTTTCTTTTAAATTTGAACCTTGTTTGAACATTTGAATTTGAACTTAGGGTTCAATCTTTGGTTTAAAATGGAGGTCCCAAATTGGGTTTGAAAATAGTTTAAACCTTGTTTGAACATTGAGCCTTTGTCAAAATTAATTTTAACTTATTTATTCAAATTAGATGTTAATTTATTAGCTTCAAAATAACAGTTTCAAATAATATTTGAACTAGGTTTAATTTCATACCATAAACTTATTTAATCAAATTAGATGAGTGTTGCTATGTTGTAGCTTATAGTGAAGGTAAGACCAAATTTTTTTTGAATTTTTGAATTGGTTTCAATCACTAGGTTGAGGTTTTTTGTATTTCCTCTAAGTAGAAAATTAACAAAACCACAATAACTAGAACTATTAATAATATCTTATATGGTTACAACAACTTCAAGAATATTCTTCTTAAAAAGGACTTAATGGAGTGCATAATTAGAGTAAATGATTGAAAGACAGATTTATGATTTATTATTAATGGAACATTCCTTAATCATGATAGGAATAGTGATGTATTTGCTAAGATACTCGTGATGGTTGAACAAGATATATATATATATATATATATATATATGCAAAAAGAAATTATCATAGAAGAGTCCTAAAGGGTTGGACAAAAAACATAATCCACACGGAGGGAAATGTCTTGAAAGCTAAGAGAATGATTAATAAGAATGCCCTTGTCCACTGTTTTTGGTTTTTTTGAAAAACTTGGAGTCACAAGCTTGTCTATATATATGTCTTCGTCGTATGATACCCCTTTCCAAATAAGTCTCCCTCTTGGATTATATAGAATAAATTAAAGATGAAATAAATTGAAATAGACGAGATATATAATGAAAAATTTAAAAAAAAAAAACATGGAGCTTATGTACAGTAATCCTCGTGTGATAGGTCAAGAATATACATCTGAACAAGATCAGATCAAAAAACCTTAAAACAGTATCCACAAAGAAAATCCTTACATAAGCCACCCATAACCAGATAACAATAAAAAAAATTGTTCTAGGGTCAAGAGCACATCTAATGGAATGTATCACTTTAGTTAATTACATCTTAGGGGATACCCAAGAATATTTTCAATAAAAAGAGTCCTGCTTACATTATCATGACCCAATAATAGGTCACCAAAAGAAAGCTTATTTCACACGAAAATCTCAATAATTTTAAAGCTCTCGCTAAGCCACAAGGCAGAGAGTGAATCTCACACATCCCAATGGGTGGCAGCTCACTGCATACGAGGCTCACAAAATAATCATGTCGACTCAGAGTGTCCACACTATGCTTTCAAGGCCTAACTAAGACATAAGGCCAGAGAGTGAATCACTGTATCCTAAATGGGCGACAATCTATTCGCAATTGGGGCCTATGAAATGACACGAATGAAGTCATAAAGGAAGACAGGGCTCAAATGTGCTCAACAAATGATAGGTAATCTTAATTGGGTAAGATAATCGGATCATAATATCACGAATGTCATCCCAAGCTATTAAGACTCTAAGTTTCTTGGCCGTGAAGGTAGTCAACCCAACACAACTAGATATCCCTTTTCGACAACCCGTGAATTGCATAGTTTAAGGAGTTCTCGACAACCCTTAGGTAAAAAGAAGGAAACTCTAAATCCTATGACCCTATAAAGCTAGAGCTCACAAAGGTGGGACTTATACTCACCATAAAAATAACAAAGATGCCACTAGAAGGAAGAGAAAAGAGAGATCAAATTATAAAATTGAAAACACTCTCAATAAAGGACCTACTCCCCGCCTGGTTTAGGGAAGCCTCTAACATCATAGCTTGCTAAACAACCACCTAAGTATAAAACTTATGCTGGGCTAGTGCACTTGGGCTTCTTCTTGGGGCATGCAATCTCCTGCAATTATCTAGTCCTAAGCATGCAGACCCTATTAATATGACTAGAGATATGTCCATGCTATGTAAACAATTTTAAAACCGACCCGAAGGCCATGTAGAAAAGAAAAGTGCTAGTTTTAAAATCTTAAAGTATTTTAATCATAAAATTTTGATTAATCATAATCTCTTGTTAGGATTTTTATAGAAAAATTATAATATTAGGGTCCTTAAAGAGCCTACTTTATAACATTGGATTCGCGGACAAACCACAAGGTAAAAACAGTGAAGCCAAGTCAAGTCAATCACAATGCAAAAATGAAAGCAAGTCAAACATGAAATAATAAACACAGACTGGGTGCCTCTTGGTCATAAACATATTTTAGAGAAGCAAAAAAAATTGTCAGGCTTCGCATATACATATCTGATCCTAATGTTATACGTAAAAAAAGTAAAATTGAGATATGAGACACGAACCTCTGCTCCTTGTCTCTACAACGTGGTTTTGCGCCTTAAGTGCCTCAAAACTTGTGCATGTATCTTATTTATGATACAGGCTAAAGTAAGGATGATAAAAGTACATAAAAAGTCTAAAAAAAAGACTCAACTTTCATGAAAATCATGTTAGCAGAAGGCTATGCATGCAACTTACTGAACCATGCCCAGTGGGAGGAGAGCTAAACAACATCTACAAGCAAAAGGTTAACTTTAAATCATTACATCTCTTCCTTGTTGGACATGGCTCCCTGCAAAAAAGACCGCCTCTAATATACTAGTGTGTCATTGTCACACCCAACAAACACACAAAGTAACACGAAAGTGATGCCCAACTAAGGTAACCAAATTAACAGAGAACTATAGCCAAGACATCAAGAAGACTACCTAGCATCCTAGTTGTAGCCTAGCACACCATCTATCGTAGTGTCCTATCACAACATGCGTATAGTGCAGGGTAAATTCTAAGTGTATGACTTTGACAGGGTCGCCACATCAACTCTTAAAGATCTAAGGGATCTAAAATATGTCATTAAAGTGGTGACATTTTTAATAAGTGGCCTCATATATGGTCTAATCTATATAGATTTAAAAGTAGGAGAGATAATACATAATAGAAAAATATCCATTTCTATAGTTTAAATTATAATACTATTTAAAGAAAATATGTAACATGCAAATGACCTACTTTGGAGTTCTTGGAGCCTTATTCATACACAAATTGATCGTAATACAAAAACTTGTATTTATCGCTGAGCTATACTTGTGTGCAATGTTCTTTTAAGTATTACGATTAACAAACAGGTCACTCATCCTAAAGAGTAATATTTGTGTCAAGGCAACTTGATGATGCACATACAACATGCAAAATATCCCACACATTTTGATTATTTGACCAAAGCATGAATAATCACGTCAAATGCCAAAGGGCGAGTCGCACATTAACAAAATGTAAATGCAAAAGTGCTACATGCAAATGACAAACGCACAACAAGTATACCAGGTACATGCTACTTAAAAGAAGGAATTACGCCATCCCTGGGGAGCCTTGTCGAATGTCATGCAACGAGCAAACAAAGGCCACAAATGGGCTTTCATCCAATATAGGAAATTGATAAGGAAATTACTCCGTACCCAAGATGCACTCAAATGAGCGCATGCAAACAAGCAATACGTGCATCATATGGACAGACAAAGAAAGGTAAGTATACAAAACATTTCAAGTGTCAAATACACTAAGTGACATGATTCGTGTCAATTGAGAATCACATACGTAGGTGGACAAACATTGTGTCTTGCATGAATTCAGTGGCTAGAAAGCATGACTCATACTAAGCACTATGTCCAATACCTATGACATTCCAAGATAGTTTCATAGGGACTGAGGCAGCATGGCTTTTGACCAACAGAAATATAGTTGTGTAAAATTTATAAATTTGACTCTGCTTTACAATGGTGCCAAAAACTTGATGTGGTATTTTATGAATAATAACGTTAAGTACTTAATGTTGATATTCTATGAAAGTATACGTATCGTTATCAAGTAATATAAGACTTTCTTTTTAATTCCCAAATATCGATCTCATGAGGAAGGTCTACATTTGAAATGATAAATTAACTAGAAAATTCACAGAAGTAAAACAAAATTACTGTCACTAATTTCGAATGTTTAAGTTACTATCAAAGCAAAATTATTAACTACTAGCAGAATTTAAAGCAGGGTTTAAAATTAATAACTACTAAACTATGTTTAAGTAATGAAGTTTTCTAATATGAAAAAATATCTTTCCCACTACAATGAGTTTTTGGTGAAATGTGATAAGATAATTAGTTTAAATAAGTATTGTGCCAAATAGGAGCAATTTTAATTCTCTAACCTGATTCAGTGTTATAGAAAATCATTGGTTACCCTTAAGTTTAGTCCCTAAATCCGTGGCTAGGCTAGGAGGATATTGGCTCCCACTCTAGAGTTCCCACTTCCATTCCCCTGAAAGCTAACTCTCGCTTTAGTTTTTAAACACTAAGATCAAATTGGGGATTTTTAGTCTGTCAACCTAGAAATCTCCAATTCTACACCCAACAATGCATATTTCCCAATTTATTTGCACTTAATTCCATGAACAAAATGCTCCTTCATGAAATTAAATTTGATTCTCACTCTATTATAGAACTCATACTCCATTTACCGGATCATATGTTTCACAACATATTTTAACAATTCAATTGGTCAGATCGAAAACAAAATTAAGAGCGGAGTTGAAAAACCATCACTATTTATTTTAAAATTTAACATTGACACATCTGAATTATCTCTTCATTTCACCATATCTCAGAGTAGGGAGAAAGATAAAGGAAACTACTCAGACTTCATGAGGAAGATACAACAAAACACAAATTTCATATATAAAAGAAAATTCATACAATAATAATAAACAAACAACACTTATCTGAAACTCTTTCTCAAAGAAAATTCTTTGTAGCTCTCTTAGAAAATGTAGGAAGAAGAAATCTCTCAATTCTCTTCCTCTCCAACACTTCTTAGAGAATAATTCACACTCAAACTCACCACACAAACTCAAAACTATATATAAAATAACTCACTAATGGCGTGGAATGATAAGAAGTGAGCAAAAGGGGCAATGGATGATGAATAGGAGCGGATAGAGGCGAATGAAGATTAATGAGGATGAAGGAGGACGAAGGAAATCCTCTTTTCTGATCAATTTTGGCTCTAAAGAGAGCCTAGGGTTGGTTCTCCAATAGGTGCATCCAAAAACTCTTCAAAAAGCATCCAAATTCATTGATTCTTCTAGAAATAGGGTTTTCATTGATACTAGCCATCGGCGCTCATTCTGGCACCATCAGCGCCAGTGGCCTTCTAATTAAATCATTGCTCTCTGTCAAACGATGTCGTCGACACCCAGTCTGACGCCATCAATGCTGAATAATTTCTAATTTCTCCATTTTGACTCTAAATTTCATCATTTTTGCTTCCTTTTTGCTCCAAGTCCTAAAAATCAACAACCTACAATAAAACATAAAAAATACCTTCCATTAAAGTACAATATCACCAAAAATAATTTGCAAATTGGGATGGTCGTTCAAACCCAAGTAAGGTTATTGGCTCAAAGACAACCAATTAAACCCAAGTGATCAGATGATAGAGTCAGGTCAATTGAGCTAACCAAAAGAAAGAGTGATTGAAATAGGATGGCTGATCAAACCTAAGAGTCGGACGATTGAGTAGGGGCGGCCGATCAACCTGAAACGATATGGTGATTGACAACGACTTTATGTATGCTTAAGAATATAAGTATTTAATACTTCTGCTACAAGAATTAATTCCTCAGCAACTGCACCAAACTTAATGACAGTTATAGATTCAATAAAGATGTATGTATAAAATATTCAATAATTGTAAAGTCACACTGATCAACAGAATTATACGTATCGCTCAAGTAATATAGGGCTCTAATGGAGTCCTAGATATCAATCCTATAGGGAGTAACATTAGAACTAAGAACTAAGATTTTAGAAAAGAAATACTTAATCGCAACAATAAAATTCAAATTGTTTATCTGTCACTAATACGCAATTGAAATGAATATGTAATTTTAATAACTCTTAAATAACTAATTGTACTAATAAGGTTTTTAATGTGATATTCAATATATAAGAAAGCATCATTCTCCTTATCAAGAAATTATAGTGAATGGATAAAGTGAATCAGTTCAAATTGTATTGTGCCAAATAGAAGCATACCCATTCTTTACCCTTTGGTCCAGACATAAGAACATTGACTAATCCTATGCTTGTTTACTCAATCTGCGGCTAGGCTAGGAGGATACCGACTCTCCCTTTGGAGCTCCCACGTTCCCCTCACCTGAGGGCTAACATCTACACTTCAGCACCCAAACGATAGGACC
>NW_018220542.1:85538-90323 GCF_001263595.1 Phalaenopsis equestris
TATTTAAATATCTACAAAATATAGTTATCTGAATTAAATTCACTACATACAATCATATTATTAATTTTTGAAAATATTTAAATTGAGAACATCTAATAGTTAATCTTTTTCTTCACTCCCCCAAACTTAAATTTTTCAATATGAAATGATACAGGTGGAAAGAAAAATTCTAAAATAAATCATACCTCAGTATTTTAGGCATTTTCATCATTTTGAAATTTTTGCAGTCCTTCTCAAAATTTCTATTTCACCTGGTCTGTAACATTAGGAGCTTTCTATACATATAAATCATTAGAGAAATTGCTGGGTAATGAAATTTTGAAAAAAATACAAAACTAAAACATTAAACAAACTCAATAATTCACTAACACGTCCACAATACTAAGTAAAACAATTATGATTAAAATGCAAAATAAAAATCATATTACAATACAATTCACAAAGTACTAATCAAAATCTATTATACTACACATGCAAATTTTAACTACCACACTAACTTTATAACAAAAATTAAAAATTATCCAATTACAACATAACAATAAAAATGAAAGTACAAATACACACAAACGTCCATTTATATTACAAAAGATTATAAAAATAAAAGTACCAGTACATCAATTACATTCAGATATCAAAATCCCAAACTATATCTTTGTCTCCTTGATCAACAGGTGGATTGGGCTGATACTGAGTATATCGGGGGCACTCAAGGAAAGTAACATCAGGCTCACCTCTGTAGTGTCGGGCCTGGAGCTTTGTAATAAGCTATCTCAACCTTTTAATGCCTCTGAATGTACTCACTATCATAATCATGTCGACGTTCTAAACCTCCAATCCTTTCATTATTTAATTTTATACTCTTTCGCTGCAAGGTTAACTCATTCATCAAATCAGTCAAAGTAGGGGAGCTAGAAGAACGAAGGTCATAACTACTAGAGGGGACATCTCTACTAGTAGAAGGTTCTTGACTCCTACTTCCAGTTCTCCATTTTTCATGGGATTCATAAGTTTTCAAATTAGCTTTACTAATGGGTTTCATAGGGTAAACCCATTCCTCATCACCTCCAGCATTCACTCCAGAAAGTTGGCAAAGTGCATAAATAAGGCCAGGATGTCCTAGACCTCCACTTGTTTCACTCCTTGTCGTAGTCAATATATTCTTAAAAATAATCCTCCCACATTTATATTTCTGTTATTCTGAATATATAAATTCAAAATAGCTCTATCTCTTGTTACCTCACTATGGTGATAAGTCGGTTACAGCGGTAATAGTGCCACGCCTTAGAGGTGGCATTCAACATGGAAGCAGAAAAAATTTACCCATTCTCGTTGCTTAATCTTCCATGTTCCTTTCCCATCAGTGAGAAATTTGATTGCATCATTCAGGGGGCCTTCCATAGTACTGAAGGATTCATAGTGACAGTTGTAAGAGTCTGGGACTTCATAAAAGGTGTTAATGCGGGCGGCATTAAATTCAACAGGAAATCCCCGCACTTGAACGATTCCATCTTCAGAATAGAACACGTTGGCAAAGAATTCTTTCACAATATTTGTAGCAGCCTTATTGGCGGTGTAACAGAAGTTTCCCACCTCCGCTCGGTAATAACTCGTTCAATTTCTCCTCTCGGGCTCTCAAAAGCTTGATCATGTATACATTTCTTTCCTTCAAATACTGAAGTAAATCTTGATTGAGCCTTTGCATTGACTAAGTGAGACTCGTCAAACTCAAGTCATCTCTTTTATCGTGAATCCATTTCAATCTAATCACAATTATAGAAAAATTCCAAAATATACTTCAAATATGCAAATACTGGCTTCTAAGAGTAATTTTAAGTGTTCAACACTAAGTTCTATGAATTTCTTCCCAGTATTTTCTTCATATTCTCAAATTTTTTAGATCTCCTAAATGTGGAAGAAATCCATGGTGAAAATCAAATATTTTTAGTTTGGAGTGAAGCTCTTACCTAGAGATGATCGAATCCGGTGTCTAAATGCCTTGAAATTGCCTCTCAATCTAAGATCTCTCAAGCCTATGTTAAAAATCGCGTTTTTCAGAGGAAGGGGATGATGAATAGTGGCAGTTGACTGGTCAAAATCATGGTTAAAGGTGTTTTTTTGGGATCTCGCTGTCGGTGGGGTATTCAGTGCTGTCGGCGTGCTCTATTGAAATTATATCCTAAGTCTTGGGAAAAGTCCGCCGTTGGCGGGATTGAGGGCGCTTTGGGTGGACTCTATTGATTTGGTTCAATTCCCAGATTTTTGCAATTTTGATCAATTTCAAACCTCAATGACATCCATTCAACCATTATAAACATAATCTTAAGTGATTAAATGATGTACTTATCACAAATTAACTTCCACAAAACAAAACATCACAATTATATATAAATTCCATGAGTTATAATATACGTTACATAGCACACCTAAGTTTGGTATTTTCTCGACCTTAATACATTAATTCAGCGTCGTAATCCAAGCCACAACACTCAAAATGCTGAAAACAAAGCATCCTAAGCTTAGTCTCAACTATACAGAGATCTAAAAGCATAATTCTAAAGCAAAGCAAATGCAAAGTTCAAATCAAATTACATACATAGACAGACAGGTAGCAATATAAATCTACTATTCTTCAGATTCAGTACTAGATTCTCCTCCGAGATCACCCATTGATTGCACATGAACGAATAGGTTATAAAATGGTCGGTATAGAAATTCTTCAATAGAATCCTCTTCTATCAATTTCATCCTCCTCATCAGCCGTATCAAACTATCTTTTATATGTCCAGAGTGAGGAAAATGTTCCTTCATTCTACAGTCTAGGTGATCATAGAAATCAGAGATATTATTAATTGTATTCATGACATTTTGTACCTCCTTCTTCAATTTCTTGATTCTGCGTAGGATCACCAGAGTCTTATCTGGAACTAAAGGTTGAATTGGCAGAGAATTATGAGATGATTGATCTTCCATAATAGCAATGTCATTTTAATCTTCATAGGCTAGGAATCTCTCAGTTGGGTCCAAGGGCTTCCAAGGTAGAAGTACCTTTTCCCAATTTTCATATGATACTTGGAACTGACTGCAAAGTAAGAAAATTGTGTAAGGGTGTCCAAGCCCATAAGTTGATTCATGAATGATTAGGCCTAAAATTGACTTCACAATTATTGATCCAATATCGATCGGCAGTCCCATTTGGATGCAGTAATTCAGAATAACACTTTCTTTAAAAACTTTATCGATCTTCATTGTCGGCAACAGTTTTGCAGAAATGAAGAAGTGTTAGTGCTTCAAAATGGGATTTCAGAGTAACGCAAAAGAACTAACATACCCATTTTCTCTCATTTCCCAGTCTTCAGTTTCGTCAATTAAATATTGATAAATCTCATTCATCTGGTTTCTTGTAGGGACAAAATTGGAATAATGATAGCCAAGAACGTTTTCGATCATATATAATTCATTGATCAATGCAGGAGTAAAATTTATCCATCTACCTCGCACATAGATGACTCCCTAGTTGATTCCATGCAAATTTGCATAAAATTCCTTCACCACAGGAACAACCACGGTGGACAACCACGGTGGCAGTAGTATAACATAGCACTTTCCGTCTTCACCGCACTATCATCTCTTCAATTGCCATCGAGAGATTATTGAATCCTCAATTTATGAATCCTTGTTCCTAGATTAATCTTTTCTTCGCTAGTACCATGTTGAAGATTTGCTTCGCTTCCGTACTAATGAAATTTCTTCGGTTGAACACTCGCATTCTGGGATTTTCAGAGGAATTGGACGCCAAAAGAATGAATTTAGTGGACTTTCACTTCATTTTTGGGGGAAATATGAACTTAGGAATCAAATTTAGGAGTTTAAAAGCGGTAACTCCAGCCCAAAAACAGCCATTCAAACTCCAGAAATCGCCATCCCGTTGGTCTCGCCGTCGGCAGCGTCCAGGGCGCCGTAGGCAAGCCTTCTGTATTTAATTGCTTGGACTCTGAAGAAAAACCCACTATCAGCGGCTTCAATGGTGCCGTTGGCGCCCAAGGCAAAAATTGCATAGTTTCACTCTGGTCCGAATGTGTTTCAATTTTTCTCTATGGATCCAATTTTTATGATGATTCAAGGGTAAATAAGAGTAGTAGAGTGTAATAATACCACAAACTAATGATAATTTCAAATAAAACTACTATAATTGTAATAAAAAATAATGATAATTATGGGTTGCCTCCCATAAAGCGCTTGGTTTAACGTCTTCAACCCAACCTATTCAGGTTTATTCAGGTTGACTGATCATTAAAACCTCTTTAAAATTTGGTCTTTTATTCTCAAAATATAGTTTTAATCTGTGTCCATTTACTTTAAATTTATTCCAGTCTTTTGATCTTCAATTGTCAATAGCTCTGTAAGTATAAACTTGAGTCACAGTAAAGGGTCCTAACCAACGAGACTTCAATTTCTCAGGGAATAACTTCAGCCTAGTATTGTAAAGCAAAACTTCTTGTACTGGTTCAAAGTTCTTCTGGTTAATCTTCTGATCACGCCATAACTTTAGTTTCTCCTTATAAATTATGTCATTATCATAATATTCATTTCTTAATTTTTCCAATTCATTCAATTGTAACAATCTCTTCTTACTAGCATGTTTCAAATTATAATTAAATTCTTTAATCGCCCAATATACTTTATGCTCCAATTCTACTTGTAAGTGACAAGTCTTTCTAAAAATTAGTCTGTAAGGAGTCATTCCAATAGGAGTTTTATAAGCAGTCCTGTAAGCCCATAATGCGG
>NW_018220542.1:90568-92230 GCF_001263595.1 Phalaenopsis equestris
AGAGGCATTTCATTTCTTCTAGATATATTGCCTACTTGTTAACATCGATGACAAGTTTTTATGTATCTATAAACATCTCTAAAGATGGTAGGCTAATAAAATCCAGCTTGTAAAATTTTATAAGAAGTTTTATCAATCCGAAAATATCCTCCAAATTCAGAATCATGACATTTCTGAATGATTAGATCAATTTCTTCATAAGGTACACATCTCCTCATAATAAAATCCTTACATTGTTTATATAAATAAGGCTCATCCCAAAAATATGCATTTGCATCATGAGTGAATTTTCTTTATTGTTGCAGTGTCAGCATAGGTGGCAAAATATCACTTACAATATAGTTAACAATATCAGCATACCATGGTATTTTCCACTCATTAATATTATAAAGTTGTTCATCAGGAAAACTATCTGTAATCAGGGAAACTATCTGTAATTTCATTTTCGGTGTCAGATAATACATGGTTTTCTAATCTCGACAAATGATCAGCAATTTGATTATCAGTTCCCTTTCTATCGATAACCATAAGATCAAATTCTTGCATAAAAAGTATCCATATAATTAACCTTGGTTTGACATCCTTTTTTTGCATAAGATATTTAATAGCAGAGTAATCAGTGTGCACAACACATTAACTCCAATTAAATAAGATCTAAATTTTTCTAGAGCATACACAATGGCCAGTAACTCTTTTTTAGTAACAGTATAGTTAATTTGACATCATTAAGAGTTTTACTAGCGTAGTATATAACCTTAAATCTTTTCATACCTTTTTCCAAGGACAGCTCCAATAGCATAATCACTAGCATCACATATCAGTTCAAATGGTTTCTCCCAGTTAGGTGAAACTATAATAGGGGCTGTGATTAATTTTTTCTTTAATAACTCAAAGGCATTTAAATAGGTTTTAGTAAATTCAAATTTCTTGTTCTTTTCCAAAAGTTGGCCTAGAGGATTAGCAATTTTTAAAAAATCTTTAATAAAATGTCTGTAAAAACCAACATGTCCAAGAAAACTCCTAACCTATCTTACATTAGTATGAGGTGTTAGTTTAAATATAACTTGAATTTTTAGAGGGTCTGCTTCCATACCATTTTTCAAAATTTTATGCCCTAACACAATTCCTCCTGCAACCATAAATTGACATTTCTCCCAATTTAGAACTAATTAGTTCTTTCACATAACTCTAAAACTTTTTCAAGATAATTTAAGCATGCGTCAAATGATGTTCCAAATACAGAGAAATCATCCATAAATTCTTCCAATCCATCATCAATTAACTTACTAAAGATAAACATCATACATCTCTAAAATGTTGTAGGTGCATTACATAATCCAAAAGGCATTCCTCGAAAAGCAAGAGTTCTAAAATGACTAGTAAATGTTGTCTTTTCTTGATCCTCAGGAGCAATATGAATTTGATGGTAATCAGTATATCCATCTAAAAAACAAAAATATTTGTGCCTAGCAAGTTTATCTACTATTTGGTTTAAAAAGATAAAGGGAAGTGATCTTTCTTGGTGACAGTGTTTAATTTTCTATAATCAATACAAATACACAACCTCATAACTTGTCTGATAGGTATTAACTCATTATTTTCTTTTGTTTCAACAGTCACTCCTTCTTTCTTAGGAACACAATGAATTGGACTTACCCATGC
>NW_018220542.1:92516-93765 GCF_001263595.1 Phalaenopsis equestris
TAGGCAATATTTTCAACTCAAGTTCAGGTGGTTTTATAATTGATGGAACTAGATTCTTATCAGCATTTTCTATAATGTCCAACATCTCAAATCTTTCCTGAACATAATCTAATTTTTCATTTTCTAATTCGCCCAACATAACTTCATCACTAACTTTAAATTGTTCTTTCTCTTCAAAATATTCTTTAAAACGTTCATTCAATAGATGTTCACTAATTTCCATGCGAAAACATTCATTTTCTCTTTCAACAGTAGGGTATTTCATAGATTTTGCAATATTAAAATTCACTTATTGATCGTTAACTCTCACCGTTAATTCTCCTTTTTGAACGTCTATCATAGCTTTTCTAGTAGCTAAAAATGGTCTCCCTAAAATGATAGGTATTTCTTTATCTTCCTCCATATCTAAAATAATGAAATCCACAGGAAAGATAAATTTATCCAATTTTACTTATACATCTTCTATAACTCCCTTAGGATATGTAACTGAATGATCCGCTAACTGTAGAGTTACAGAAGTAGATGAGAATTCTCCTAATCCTAATCTTTTAAAAATTGATAGAGGCATAAGATTAATGTTGGCTCCCAAATCACATAAAACTCTTCCATAAAATTTTTCACCAATAACACATGGTATAGTGAAACTATCAAACTCTTTTAATTTTTCAGGACGCTTTTTTGAATAATTGCACTACACTCTTCGCTAAGTGCAACAGTTTCGTTATCCGTAAAATTTCTTTTCTTGTTCAGAATATCTTTCATAAATTTCACATAATTGGGCATTAGGCATTTGCTTTAAAGCTTCTATGAAGGAAATATTTACCGTTAATTTCTTAAGAATTTCTAAAAACTTAGAAAATTATTTTTTTTGTTTTTGTTGCTTCAATCTTTGAGAAAACGGTGGTGGAGGGTTTTCCCCACCTTAATTTTCATTGGTGTAAGCGGATATTCTAAATCTGGGTACTCATGATCCTTTTCTTTTTCTGTATCCACTTTCTCTTTTTTCAGTTTCCATTTCTTTCTGTACTCTTGTTTCCAATTCTTTTCCACTTCGTAATTGTATCACCTTGAATTATTCTTTTCATTGATCTTTAGGATTTGGTTCCACAGCACTAGGAAAAGTTCCTAATGTTCGGTTACTAAGCGCAGTAGTGATATGCCCTAACAGATTTTTGATATTCTTAATAGCAGTTTCTTAATTTTGTAATTGATTTCCTTGAATTTGTAATTGATTTCCTTAATTCTACAA
>NW_018220542.1:93962-95308 GCF_001263595.1 Phalaenopsis equestris
TTAAGATTTGGATGATTCTTCCAACCTGGGTTATTATAGTTTGAATAAGGGTTGTTGGGTCTATTAATAACATTTAAAGTCTCATATGAATGTTGAACATTCACAAATTGCCCAAATGAATTCTCTTCCATCATAGATGGTGTTGGAGAATAATTCATTCCATAATGATCTAATTTCTTTGATATTGCAGCAATATGTGAAACTAACATAGATATTGCATCAGAATCGTGGATATTAGCTACTCTTTTAGGATTTACCCTTTCAATGGGCCATTGAAAATTGTTGGTAACCATCTCTTCTATTAACGAATAAGCCTCATCGAAAGGTTTTGACATTAAAGAACCACCAGCCGCAACATCTATAATCGATCTAAGTGATCCCACTAATCTATTATAAAAAATTTGAATTATTAATCAATCTGGTAACGAATGTTGAGGGTATTTCCTAAGAAGATCTTTAAATCTCTCTCAAGCTTCATATATTGACTCTCCATCAGTTTGACAGAACGATGTTATTTCATTTCTAAGTTTAGCAGTTTTGGATGGAGGGAAATATTTGGATAAAAATTTTTATGATAGTTCTCTCCAAGTTCTAATAGATCCTGGTGCTAATGAATTTAACCACATCTTAGCTTTATCCCTAAGTGAAAAAGGAAAAATTCTAAGTCTAATAGCATCGTTTGAAGCTCTGTCATATTTAAAGGTGGCACACAGTTCTAAAAAACTAGCGAGGTGTAAATTAGGATCTTCATTTGATGTACCTCCGAATAGATTGTTTTGTATCATTTGGATAATACCAGGTTTAAGCTCAAATGAATTAGCAGCTACATCAGGATTTTGGATAGATAAGTGAATTTCATCTACTGTAGAATTTGCATAATCTCGTCGGGGTCTAGGTTGGTGTTCATTTTCTATTCCTTGATTGTTCATGTTGTTTTCCATTGTATCAGAATTTCTAGGTTCTTTTCTCAATCTTCTAATTTTTCTAACAGTGCGTTCTAATTCTGAATCGTAGGGTATAAGATTTTCAGGTCTAAATTTACGCATACAATTTGAAATCAGTACACAGTAAAATAGTTAATTAAATATGAAAATAAGTTACAATTCAAGTAAAACTTTTCTAATAATCTTAACTTGTCTGTTACTCTAATTATGATTCTTTTTTACTCTTCAGTAACGGCGCAAAAAACTTGACAGCGACTTTATATATGCTTAAAAATACAAGTATTTAATACTGCTGCTAAAAGATTTAATTCCTCAGCAACGACACCAAAAACTTAATAATAGTTATAAATTCGATAAATATGGATGTTATAAATATTCGCTAATTGTTAAAAAAACACTATT
>NW_018220542.1:96097-98919 GCF_001263595.1 Phalaenopsis equestris
TTGTAAAACTCAACATATTTTAACAAATCAATTGGCCAGATTGAAAGTAAATTAAGATCAAAGTGAAAAGATCATCACAATTTCTTTAACATTTTTATGGCTCAACCAATTCAAATCACCATTTCACAAATCTCAAGACAAGGAGAAAGACAGAGAGAACTACTCAAATCTCATGGGAAAAATAAAACAAAACTCAGAATTCATATATAAAATCAAAGTCATACAAACTACAACAAGTAAATAACTTATCTCTAATTTCTCCCCAAGAACACTCCTTGAAGTTTCTTTGAATCTCTTCCTTTCTTTACAGCACACGTAATTCCTTTTCGAAGTAGCAAGGAGAAATAAATCTCTCACTTTCCCTCCACTCTTACAATCTCTCGAAGAAATCCTCACAATTGTTACACACTAATGGAACCTCTCTAACCTCTAGGACCTCTAGCACAAAGTCTTCTCGTTTAAGATGTGGATGAGTTTTCCCAAGAATTTCCTAAGCATCCCTTCAAAATTCATCCTTATCCAATGCGTTGTTGGACATAACCGCTGAGCTCGCCGTCGGCAGCCTCGAGGGCGCCGTCGGCGGGGCCTCCAAAGGAAACTAATCAGTGAATTAAATCTATAATCTTGGAAAAAGTTTGCCGTCGGCGCCGTTGAGCTCACCGTCAGCGCCCTAGTTCAAATTTTCACATTTTGGGCGGTTTTACTTTTTCTCCAAATTCGCTCCTTTTTGCATCATTTTGCTCCAATGACCCTAATTCATCATTCCTGCAACAAAAAATCAAAAAAATAATTCTTTAAAGTGCAATATCATCAAAAACAGTATAAAATTGGTATGAAAACCTCAACATATTTTCCTTTGGTCAGTGATCAGATCGGAAAGGTCCATCAAACCCAAGAGATCAGACAATCGAGTTGGGGTGACCGATCAAACTGAAAAATAGGGTGATTGGCCCAGGGTGACCGATTGATCCCAAGATATGGTGAACGACCTGAGAAGCCGATCGAACCAAAGAGAACATAAGATCAACCTGAGGTGGATGATCAAACTGAAAACATAAGGTGATCAACCCAAAATGACCGATCAAACCCAAGATAAGGTGATCGAATTGGATGGCCAATCAAACCCAAGTGATTAAAAAAATTGTGTTGGGATGGTCGATCAAACTGAAAAGAAAGGGTGATTGGACAGAGATTACCATTCAAACCCAAGAGATTGGACAATTGAGTTGGGGTGGAAATTGTACTAAAAAGAAAGCGTGATCAGACTGAGATGACCTATCAAACCCAAGAGATCGGACGACCAGGCCTGGTTGGCCAATCAAATAAAAAAGAAGGGTGATTTGACTGGATGGCCGATCAAACCCAATTGAATGGAAAATTATGCATGGGAGGAGATCATACCAAAAGAAAAGGGTGATTAGACTTTGATGACCAATTAAACTCAAGATATGGTAACTAGGTTGGGATGGCCAATTAAACTCAAGAGATCTGAGGAAGCTCCAAGTGAATCCTTGTCATAACTAGACGAAGCTCTCCTTTCTCGAAGGAGATGAAGCCTTCTCCTCCAAGAAAGATCAAGCTCTTCTCCCTTGGTCAAAATTTCAAAAGATCCTCCAAGAAGTCTCTTCAAAAGCTCGCTTACACTCTTCTTACCAATACAATGGAGGAAGAAGAAAAAGAAGAAGAGGTGGAAGGAATACAGAGGAAGAAGATGAATATTGGAAGAAGAAGCACCTAGATTAGCCCTCTCCTCTCCAAAGCTTCTCCTTGATTGAAGAATATCTATATGAACCAGCCCTCCTTAGCTTTTCCCTAGGGGTTTGGGATTAAGGTTCCCCCTTTTCCTTTATTGGGTATAGGGGCTCCCAAGGGACAATTGGTCCCTTAATAAAAACCATTTTAGGAATAATAACCAAGTAACAAGCTTTTAAACCCATGGTTAGGGGCCTAATGTTAGTATTTGAGGGAACAAACTTCTTGAATTTGTGGACATAAAAAAATAGATTAGATTTTGATTTGTAGAAGGTGCATTAAGGTTGTAGCACAACATTGTTGTGTTGGGGTCACAGCGTGGGCGTATTCAACTCACTGTGTTCTGGCATGGGCATCATGGGTGTACCCTAAGAACATGAGTGCAAGCATGCTAAGACTATGTGAGCATGCCATGGTTAAAGTTAGCCCGCCACAATTGTGGTGCATGCATGCTAGAGTCCATAAGATTGGGTGCAGGTGCGCTTGGAAGGCAGCACAAGTTTTTGTAGCTCTCTATTTGTAAGCACGGGTCTATCGCAGATATGGTGTAAGTACAATCATAGAATAATGGTGCGGGGACACCTAAAACATGGAGGGGGTGTGCTAGATTGTTTAATGGCATAAGCACGCTGGCATCCTGGTGCAGGTGCATCGAGGCCAAAATTCCCCATTTCAGGTGTTCGATGCATCTTGGTGATCATGAGCTATGAGGCACATCTTACGTATGGATATTCATATCTTAGGCTTATATGAGTGCTCTGAAGGGCTCTGACATTTGAAGCTACAGGGAGAGTATATATGTATGGATATTCATCTCTGAGGCACAACCCCTTTCTGTTCTAATGGGAATCCCACACAAATGAAATAAGAAAATGATGCAAATAAAGGACCCCAATGAAGTGTACTACATCGTTGAGGCAAACATACTTGTTGGAAGCATCTGAAAGAAAAAATCATCTTGGTAGCCAAGCTGATTTCCCAGGAAAAGATAAAAATTAAAAACTCTATCAAGTTATATTTACAAGACATGGTATGTCCGAGGGGTTGGCTAGCCAGTCAAAACTGACTAG
>NW_018220542.1:98955-160063 GCF_001263595.1 Phalaenopsis equestris
GGGGGGGGAGGGGTGGCCAGCAGGTCAAAACCAAGTAGCCACTAAGAAACTCAGCTATACCAGATTTATTGGACATGTTTGAGGGGGTTCGGTCTGACCACATTCACAACAATATATTGATATTCTTATCCTATCTTTAGAATTGATAGAACGATGTTGGCCTCTACCTAACCATGTTTACAACGGTAGAGGAGGAGGCTCAATCATCTCGTGTGACCTAAATCTTCTGTTGTGCTTCCACAAAACAAAACAATGATTGCGAGTCAAACCAATTCCATTGAAAAGAGGTCACTTCAATCAAATGACTATAAAGTTTAAGGTATGCTGATTAAAGTGGCAACTGATAAGTGACTCGATAGTATGGTCAATTGCGGAGGCTCCAATAATCTCGTGTGACCCAGGTCTCCTATTACGCTCTCGTGCAAATACCTAACTAGAAATTTCTATCAAGTTAAACACCCATCACAATAATCAGGTAGCTATAAAGCCCAAGGTATCCTAATTACAACAATAATTGACCAGTAACTTAAACAGTTTAGACAATTTAGAAGGCCCCAATTATCTCATGTAACCCAGGCCTCTTATCCTTGCAGAAAGTCTTTAACTAAAAAGACATCTTCTAGTCGAGAAAAATATCTACTCTCTCTAACCACATTTGTAATGATAGAGATGAGGAACCTAAACTTGGTTGACTATATTCATACCAAAAAAGGTGGAAGAAGGTTGAGTTATCTCGTGTAACCTAAATCTCCTATTACACTCTATCGAAAGGAACTTGATTGTCAGTTGGACTGACACCCATTAAAAAGATGCACTCATCACAATAATTAGGTAGCTATAAACCCTAAGAGGATCTTGACTAAAGTGGCAATTGGCCAACTAGTTGAGACACCCTTACTAACAAACCAACTATAAATTCATATGGCTCGGGAGGCACCAGCCTAAATGACTATACAACCAATGATGTCCACAAAAGAACCAAACAAAAGGTCATATGGTTTCATAGATATCATAATCAACTACATATAAAGCCAAACATGTCAAATGATAATTTACTCTCATAAAAGAGTTGACTAAGAGATCATATGGCTCTAGAAATGTTGTAATAAGTGGCTATGAAGCTGAAGGAGTTAATAAACAAGATGTACTCATAAAATAGCTGACTAAAGTGTCATATGGGTTGAATGTTGCTATGAAGCCAAGGTGCTCTCATAGAAGATCCAACTAGGAAGTTATGTGGTTCGGGAGATGTCATAATCAACTGGCTACAATGCCAGAGATATTAAACAATAATATATTATTATAAAATAGCTAACTAAAAGATCATATGGCTCATAAATTGTCATAGTAAGTGGTTATAAAGCCGAATATATCAAAAGACAAGACGTTCTCACAAAAGAGCTAACTAAAAAGTCATATAACTTGAGAAACATCATATTATGTGGCTAAGAAGCCAAGGTGATCTCATAGAAGAATCGAATAGAAAGTCACATGGTTTAAGAGATTTTAAGATCAAGCAGCTGCAAAGCCTGTTGTGCCTCAAATTGATGCACTCATATTAAGGTCTAATTGAATAATAATGATAGTTCCATAAACCAGAACATCTAAGTAGTCAGGGAAATATATATACCAACCATAGGTGGTTAAGGAGATATGTATCTTTACTATACATGTAAGATAGTCAAGGAGATATGTATCTTGACTATATATCAAATAGTTCAGAAGATATGTATCTCTACTACATATCAAATAGTCTAGGAGGTATGTATCTTGATTATATATCAAATAGTATAAGAGGTATGTATCCTAATTATATATCAAACTAGATAGCCAAGGTAATCTAGGTGATATAAATTAATTTATTAGCGTAAGCAATCTAAAGTATGAAAGATGTACTCATGTGAAGAAATAACTAGAAATTTAATTTTGTGCTCGCTGATTAATGCATTGAGCAAGTGGCTATGTGGCAAAATAGATTGAAGTGGCATGTTCAAAATATTTGTTGATGCACAAGGCAATCTAAGGAAGGTAAAATGCTTATTTTGAAGGTTGTCAAATTTAACTAACCAACGAAATCCCATAAAAAAATTAAACATCATAATATAGTAGGGTATTGATGCACTATGATGGAACATGGATTAGTTAAGAAAATTGGATACAACATGAGGGTAATAGGAATTAACCAAGTCAATTAAGATTATCAATGGGGTTGGAAAAATAAGATGTTTCAACCTCAAGGGTGCTTTAGCAAGCACTAGCAAGATGACTCTTGTCCAAGTTTCCTTCAAACTAGCAAGATAACTCTTGTTAGGGAAGCATCATATATCTCAACAAGAAATGGATTGGTTGAATAAGCAATATGCTCTAGCCATCACAACATGTCATATGGCATGGAAATAAATATGACCAACCCTCAAAATATTAAGGAATTAGACAAGTAGGAGGATCCAATCATAATGGGTACTTCAACAAAATTAGCAAAAAAAATCTTGCTGGGAACTAGTCTAACTGCAGGATGAGTAACCTCAAAGTGCTTAGCATTTAAGCCAAACTCAAATGTATCACTTAAAAGAAATCTATCACATTCATGAGTAGGATTGATGAGTACCTAACACATTCATCTATGATGAGAGGGGCACTAATTTGAACTTGCATGAAGCGTGTTCCCGAAAAGAATGCTAGAAAAAATGCATGGTTTTTCTTTGCATATTGCAAGTATTAATTAAAATTGACTTCAATCAATTAATACGATGCAAATGTTAGCTAAGCAAGATGTGCTAACCATAAAATGCTTAGCTTCAAAGCTAAGCTCATATTCTTTAAAAGGGTATCTAACACACTCATTGAGAATCAGTGGGACAAGCATATCTATCACACTTATTTATGATGGGTGGGATACACTAATTCAGGCCTGTATGAAGCATGCAACTGAAAATTTTTGGTAAGAAAAAAAAATAAAAGCCTCTCTTATGCTGATTATTGGTTCCAGGTATAGCCCACCCTAAGGGAATTACACTTTGCACAAGTAACAACCCGACAATCAATTTTAAGAGATGCACAATACTTATCTTACACATAACGAGTATCATTCAAAATTGACCTTAGTAAATTGAGATACTGAAAAAAGTTGGTTAAGCAAAATTTACCAATCATAAGATGTTCAGCCTTAAGGCTAAAATAAAACATGCTCATTTTAAGTGAATCTACCACAGTCATTTTTTGATGAGTGGAAGATATCTACCACACTCATTTAATTATGATGGGTGGGATACACTAATTCAGACACACACGAAGCATGTACCAAAAAAGATGCTAGAAAAAGTACATGGCTTTTCATGCATATGATAAGTATCAATCAATGCTAACTTTAGTTAATCGAGATACTACGAAGGTTAGCCAAGCAAAAGTGTTGACCAAAAAATGCTCATCTCTAAAGCTAAGCTCCTAAAATGAGTATCAACCACGCTCATTTAGGATGAGTGGGACAAGTGTATACCACACTCATTTATGATGTTGGGATATGCTAATTCGGACCTGCAGGAAGTGTGTGATCTAAGAGAAAAGAGAAGTATGTGGCTTCTCTTACGCTGATAATTGGTTGTGACAGGTATAGTTCACATGTAGGACTTACAACTAACTTGTATGACACTCCATCAATTAAATTAAGTGACACATAAGACTTATATTATACACAGATTTTTTATCTTGAACTATGTAACATAATCCTTCAGCAAACATGTGGAAATCATTGAAAATAGCTCAACCAAATGTAATATCAAAAGATACACCTTTTTATTGCTCAATAATTGAATTACAAATGACATAATGTTTTGAATCATCAATTTTTTACATATGATACATGAATACATCAGATACAGAGTTTGCCTAAGCATAATACCTTTTAATATAGCTTCTATCGATAAGGGGCATCAGCTGAGATGAATCTGCGTTGATTAGTAAGTAGGCTCCTTTTTCAAAGACCTTCTCAATCACAAACGGTCCTTCCCATGTGGGCTAAAAATTCTTGTGCCTTTGATGGTGAGTTACAATTGGACAACACAAAACCAACATCACGTCTTGAATCATAAAGGTATACGACCTTACTAGTTTATTGTGATCTCTCACCATACAAATGCAGTATAGCTTGAGGCTTTGTTGGGCTTGTAACCTTAAGTTTTCAAACTAAGTCATATATTATCACTGATACACCAAAAAAATATTTAATTTTTCAAAGATATCTAAGGCCTATATTTGGTGATATTGCACTTAAAGTAAGGTATTTTAATATTTTATTGTAGGTATACTAAGTCTAGGATTTTGGAGCCTAAATGATGCAAAAAGGATGAAATTTGGAGTCAAAAGTGCCATTTTCAAAAAATTGAACTGGTGCATAGGTGCCAGAACTGGTGCCTACGTGCCGGGATACAGAGAAAACGGCGCCTAGGCGCCAGATTTTGGTGCCTAGGCCTCAGAGAAGATTAGTTTAACAAATACATTGAATTTGAACAGATTTTGAAGAGGTTTCTATGGAGAATCTTGGGAAATTTGCCCCTACATTATAAAAGATTTTTTTTTTATGTTATAAAAGGTGGTGTGAGTGAAGGGGGTGTGAGTATCAAAGTGTGGGAGAGTGTGGTAAGTGTATCTAAGAGTTGTGAGAGGAGAGGGAAAGTGAGAGATTTCTTCTTCCTTATATTTTATTTCTAAGAGAGATTTTTATTGTAAAAAGAGAAAGAGATTCAAAGGAACTACAAATGATTTTCTTAGGGAGGAGATTGACTTAAGTTGTTTTACTTTTCTTTCTTATTTTTTAAACCTGTTTGTATATATATATATATAATCCATTTTTTGTCTTTTACTTAAGAATTCTGAGTAGACTTATTTATCCTTTTCACTACATAGAGATATGGTCATGTGAAGAATCAATAATGTTGTGTAATATTTTAATTTCATAATTGTGATGATTCAAACTTTGAACTTCATTTAATTTTTGATTTGGCCGATTGAATTATACAAATTAGTTGTGAAACATACGATCCGAAAGGGCTATGCTTTCTATGATAAAGTAAGAATCACATTCAATTTCATGGATGTGAATGTAGTCTATGGCATTTAGTGCAAATAAATAGGGAAATGTTCATTGATAGGCATAAAATTGGAGATTTTAGGGTGACAGACTAAAATCCCCAATTTGGTTCAGGCATTTGGAAACTAAAGCGATATGTTAGCCCTCAGGCGAGGGGAACGTGGGAACTCTGGAGAGTGAGCTAGTATCTTCCCAGCCTAATCGTAGATTTAGGGACCAAACACTTGATTAACCAATATTTTTTGTCGCTTGTAAAAAAGGATAAATAATGTAATGCTTCAGTTTGGCACAGTACAATTTTCTTCAATTTGATAATTCAATGATTATAATCTCATTGTAAGGGGAATGATGCTTTCTTAAATTTGAACTCTTCGCCATAAAACCTAGTTTAGTTTCAGTAAATTTAGCTTTGAAGTTTAGAGATTAGGGTAGTAAATGTAGTTTCTTTAGTGTCATTAAACAAATTTTGATATGTTTTCTTACTTAATTTTCTATAGTTTTAATATTGTGCTTTTGCGTGATTTCCCTAACAAATTTTTACTTTTCTATGGGATTGATACTTAGGACTCCATTAGAGCCTTTTATTACTTGAGCGCTACATATACTTGTGTTTGCAACTCAGTGATGATTTGAAATTGAAAGTACACCTTAATTCACTATGAGTGACAAGTTTAAATATTTTAAAAGAGAAACTTATTATAGTAAAGCAAATTTTATTGTGATTAAAATGCATATTTTTTTAGTATGGTTGCCTTGTGTGATTTGGTGTTGAAAAACATTTATAACGCATAAGAAATCACACATTAAGTTTTTGGCACTATTGCCAGGGGACTGCAGTAAATTACTTAAAATACTTTATTTGAACTACAAAGATTATTTTAAAAATAACAAAAAGATATAAAAAATATATAAAAAAAGAAAATAATAAAGATATATATACGTTCTTGTGTGAGTGCTTATTTTTATAGTTATTACTTATATTTGTGTATGCAAAGATTAGGATCCAAAGGATTAATACCTTATGATTTGAAATTAGAATGAAGTATAAGAAAAGTTCAAAAATAAAAAGAATTTAACAAAATAGCAAACAATTTTAATAACCTATGTATTGAAAATGAATATCAACAGAGACCATTAAGAGATTATGCTAACCCTACAGTAGATGAAATTCACTTGACGATATAAAATGCTAGTGTAGCTGCTAATTCATTTGAGCTTAAACCTGTTATTATCTAATTGATACAAAATCATCAATTTGAGGGAACACCATCCACAGATCCAAATTTACATCTTGCTAGTTTTCTAGAATTGTGTGCTACATTTAAATATGATGGAGTGTTGAATGACACTCTCAGACTTAGAATTTTTATTTTTTTACTAAGGGAAAAAGCTAAGATGTGGTTAAACTCTTTAGCACCTGGGGATCTGTCAGAACTTGGGGAGAACTATCACAAAATTTCTTAGCTAAATATTTTCCACCCTCGAAAATCACTTAGCTTATAAACGATATTACATTTTTTTGTCAATTTGAAGAGGAATCAATATATGAAGCTTGGGAACAATTTAAAAGTCTCCTTAGGAAGTGTCCACACCATGCTTTACTAGATTAGTTAATAATTTAAACAATTTATAATGAATTAGGGGGATCTCTTAGATATAGTATTAACGCTGCTGCTGCTGGATCATTAATGTCAAAACCATTGGATGAAACATATTCATTAATTGAAGAGATGACTACTAAAAATTTTCAATGACCCTCTAAAAAGGTAAATCCAAAAAGAGTAGCCAGTGTTCATGAATCTGACACAATTTCTATTTTGGCTTCTGAAATCGCTACAATATCAAAGAAGTTGGATCAATTTGGAATGAATATATCTTACACACCACCAGTGGTTGAGGAAAATTTATTCGGATAAATGATAGATTCTCAATCATCGTACGAAACTTTATAAGTAATAAATAATCGACCTAAAAAACTCTATTATAATTACTTCAATCCTGGTTGGAAAAAACACCTTAAATTAAGTTAGAATAATAATAATTCTAATGGTGTAAATCCACAATCGGGGAACAATTAAGCGAACCCTTTTGTGAATGGTAAACAATCAAGAAAATACTAACTATAGATCTTATTATCCTCTAATTTTAACAAAAAATTACAATTTAAGGAGAAGAAACTGTCTATGGAAGAATTGGTATTACAAATAAGTAGTCATTTAGAAAGTCAGGGAGCGGTATTTAAAAACATTGATAATTATTTGAGACATTTTGCTACTACACTTAGCAGTAGGACTCAAGGAACTCTTCCTAGTAATGTTGAGATTAATCCTAAAGACCAAAAAAATGAGCAAATTAAATCTATACAACTAAGATGTGGAAAAAAAATTTCAAAAAGAGATTGAAGTTGAGAAAGAAGGGGTGAAAATTTAAAAATCTGAGGAAGATATTCATCATGATTCAAAGTATCCTATTAAATTGATGAGAAATACTGTAGAAAAACCACTACCTCCATTTCCTTAAAGATTGAGAGAACAAAAAATTAGATAAACAATTCTCAAAATTTTTGGAAATATTTAAGAAACTAACCATAAACATTACATTTGCTGAAGCCTTGGAACAAATATCGAGTTATGTAAAGTTTATGAAGGATATACTTAATAGAAAAAGGAAGTTTACAGAGAATGAGATAGTTGCACTTAGTGATGATTTTAGGTCTATAATTTAGAAAAAACTTCCTGAAAAACTTAAAGATCCTGGTAGTTTTACTATTCCTTGTGCTATAGGCGAAAGATTTTTTTGGAAAAGCATTATGTGATTTGGGAGCCAGTATTAATCTTATGCCTCTATCTATTTTTAGAAGGTTAGGATTAGGAGAGATTTCCCTTAATATAATAACCCTTCAGTTAGTTGATCGATCGATCTCCTATCCTAAAGGAGTTGCAGAAGATGTATTGATAAAGGTTGATAAATTTAATTTTCTTGTAGACTTCATTGTGTTAGATATGGAGGAAGTAAAGAAATTGCAATCATTTTAGGGAGACCCTTTCTTACAATTGGAAGAGTTATGATAGATGTTCAAAAAGGTGAGTTAACCATGAGAGTCAATGATCAAGAAGTTACATTTAATATATCAAAATCCATAAAATACTCAACAAAAGGAGAAGATGATGAATGCTTCATGATGGAAATTTGTGATTATTTTTTAGTAACAATCATTTAAAAAAAAGATATGAAGAGAAAACAGAACAAGAAGATTTGAAACATGAAGATGAGGATAAAATGCAAGATAAGTTCTTCGAAATATTGAATGAAGATAATAATTATGTTCAAGAAAGTTTTGAATTGTTAGACACTACAAAAAAATAATAAAAATCTTATTCCTTCAATTGAAACACCTCCTGACCTTGATATGAAAGTACTCCCTGCATAATTAAAATATTATTTTTTAAGGAGATTTATCTACATTACCTATTATAGTATCCTCTGATTTAACTGAATTACAAGAATAAAAATTATTAGAGATTTTAAAAAAGTATAAGAAAGTCTTCGGATGGACATTAGTTGATATCAAAAGAATAGTCCTTCAATTTGTATGCATAGAATTTTATTAGAAGAACATCATGAACCAAAAGCTAATCCTCAATGGAGATTAAACCCTATAGTGAAAGAAGTTGTTAAGAAAGAAATTTTAAAATGGTTAGATGTCATAATTATATACCCTATCTTGGACAGTGCTTGGGTAAATCCAATTCACTGCGTTCCAAAGAAAGGGGGTGTGACTGTTGCAGTTAATGAGAAATAAGAATTAATACTAAAACGACATGTCAATGGTTGGAAAATCTGTATTGACTATAGAAAATTAAATTCCACCACTAGAAAAGATCACATTCCTTTACCTTTTCTGGACCAAATGTTGGATAGACTAGCTGGGCACAAATATTTTTGCTTTTTAGATGGATATACTTGTTATCATCAAATTCCTATTACTTGTGAGGATTAAGAAAATACAACATTTACTAGTCCTTGTGATACTTTTGCTTTTAGATGAATGCCCTTTGGTTTATGTAATGCACCTGCAACATTTCAATGATGTTGTCTATATTTTGCGATTTAATTGAAAAAGGGATAGCTTTTTTAATGGATATCTTTTTAGTGTTCGGAACTTCATTAAAATCATGTTTAAATCATTTAGAAAAAGTTTAAGAATAATGTGAAAAGATAAATTTAGTATTAAATTAAGAGAAATGTTAATTTATGGTTGCATGAGAAACTGTAGTTGGACATAAAATATCTGAAAATAGTATAGAAGTGAATCCGACAAAAATTCAAGTTATAGCTAAACTACCTCTTCGTACTATAATGTGAGGGGTTAAAAGTTTTTAAGGGCATGCTGGTTTCTAGAGACGATATTTTTTCAAAAATTACTAAGCCTCAATGCCAATTATTATAAAAATATGCAAAATTTGATTTCAACCAAAAATACATTAATGCCTTTGAATTATTAAAAAAGAACTTATTTACTGCTCCTATAATAGTTTCACCTGATTGGGAGAAACCATTTAAGCTAATGTGTGATGTTAGTGATTATGCAATTAGGGTTGTACTAAGGAAAATATATGATTTTTTTTTTAAAATTATATATTACACAAGTACAGCTCTGAATGAAGCTCAAATTAATTATACCACTACTTAGGAAGAGTTATTGACAATTTTTTTATGCTTTTGATAAGCTTAGATCATATCTCATTGAAGCTAAATGTATTGTGCATATTGATCGCTCTGTTATAAGGTATTTGATGCAAAAGAAGGACGCAAAACTAAGATTAATTAGATGGATCCTTCTGATGTAAGAATTTGATTTTGTAGTAGTAGATAAGAAGAGATCCGATAATCAAATAGAGGATCATTTATCTAGGCCGGAATAGGAAAAATCATTTAATTATGATAGTGAAATTAATGAAAATTTTTCTGATGACCATCTATAGACCATTAATGAATGGCAGGTACCATGGAATGCAGACATAGTGAACTATATCGTTAGTTATCTTTTACTCTATGGATTGACAACACAACAACATAAAAAATTTACTCATGATGCAAAATTCCACTTTTGAGATGACCTATATTTATATAAGCAATATAAAGATTAGGTTATTCAAAGATTTATACCATATGAAGAAACTAAAGAAATTATGCAAAAATGTCTTGATTCTAAATTTGGGGGACATTTTTGAATTGATAGAACAACATATAAAATCTTACAATCTAAATTTTATTGGCCTACTCTATTTATGGATTTTAATACATATATAAAAGCATGTGATTGAAATCAGTGAGTAGGAAATATTTCAAATAGGAATGAAAAGCCTCTAAGTTTTACATTAGAAGTTGAAAATTTTGACGTTTCGGGATTGGATTTTTTTGGACCATTTGTACACTCTTTTGGAAATTTATATATATTAATTGCAGTAGACTTTGTTTATAAATGAATCAAAGTAGTTTTTTTACCTTGATGTGCTGCTCGGAGTGTTTCAAACTTTTTAATAAAAATATATATTTATAAAATATGGAATGCCTAGAGTAATCATTATAAATGGAGGATCTCTTTTCAGGAATAAAAGAATTGAAAAATTGATTGAAAATATATAATATAAAGCATTGGATCTCCATTGTTTATCATTCCCAGACTAGTGGTCTAGCAAAATTATCTAACCGTAAAAATAAAAGAATCGTAGAAAAGACTCTAATCCTAACAAAATGGATTGGTCTACTAGATTAAATATTGCATTATGGGCTTACAGAACAACCTATAAAAGTTCTATAGGAATGTCTCCATATAAACTTATTTTTGGAAAGACTTGTCACTTACTAGTAGAGTTGGATCATAAAGCTTATTGAGCTATTAAAGAATTTAATTTTAATTTAAAAGATGCTGGTGAGAAAAGATTATTGCAACTAAATGAGCTCAAAGAAATCTGAAATGAATCTTATGAAAATGCTAAGATTTATAAGGAAAAAATGAAAAATTGGCTTAATAAAAAGATAATAAGAAAGGAGTTTGCACCTGGATAGGAAGTGTTGTTGTATAACACAAGATTGAAATTATTTTTCAGAAAACTTAAGTCCAGGTGGTTAGGGCCGTTTACTGTTAAAAAAGTCTACCCATATGGAGTTGTGGATATTTAAGATCTAAGAATCAGAAAATATTTAAAGTTAATGGACATAGGTTAAAACCTTTTTTTGATGGACACAGTCTAATTTCTATAGAGGTTTTAATGTTGGGTCACCCATACTAAAAACTGAGAATGTCAGGCTGACAACGTTAAACAAAGTTCTTTGTGGGAGGCAACCCATTGTTATTTGTGTAATTATTTTTCAATTTATTTTTATGTTATATAAGCTCCTATGATTAAATTCTATGTTCTTTAGATACTCAAATGTTAAGAAAATGCATTAAAATGTTTTAATTATTCAATTTTATGGAAGGTATGAGAGTTATTTTGAACCTTAGGTGAAATGGTGTAAAAAAGTGCACCTGCCCTTAGGTGCCTAGGCACCTATTTCATGTAGCATTGGTGCCTAGGTGCCAAAATCTATCGCTTAAGTGCCACTTTTCAGAAAGCCCAACACCTCAGCGCTAGAATATGGCGTCTAGGCGTTGCAGTTGGAAAAAGTGTCCGGAACCTTCCATTGACAGTTTTTGGCAAAATTTTCTCTATTTAACTTCTTAAACCAGTCGTTTGGAGTTAAATTAAATTGGTAGAGAGGGAGAAGATTCAATAATATTGTTCCTATGGCCTCCAACTCCAAGGAAACTTCCAAATATAAGATTTTCAATCGAAGAAAGCTTATTAGTTTTGATGCCCAGAGGTTGCTTGACAAGGTCCTTATGAAGAAGATGTTGATCAAGGAAAGAGGTTTCATGAATCAAGGATTCAATAGTCCTAGTACTATTGTGGAAGAAATCATTTTGCAAAGGCGATGGGAAGTACTATGCTGCACAACTGCGGTTGTAATAATTCCTATTGTGAAGGAATTTTATGCAATACTTCATGAGATAAATCAAGGAATTGTATATGTTCTAGACAGGTGGATACCTTTTGCTCCTTCAAGAATTAATGAGTTTTTCTTGGTAAAAAACATTCTGATTTGTCATTATGCCAACTTTGCCCCTACAAAAGACAATATGAATGAAGTTTTTAGATTCTTGACGGATGAAGATGGAACATGAGAGATAGGAGATAACAATAATGTAAATTTTCTTTCTTCATTGTTAAATTTTGCATCCAAACCTTGGCATACCTTTATTTTGACAAAATTACTTCCTACTACTAAAATCAGTAAAGTGAAAAAAGAATGTGCTTTATTGAACTACTATATTCAAACTAGAAGACCAATTAAAGTGGGTGCTATAATAGTAAAATCTACTCTTAGTTTAATTTTGAAGAGATCTAATCTTAGTCTTGGACATCCATCCACAATAATTTTGCTTCGTAGCCAATCACAAGTTCCATATGAAAATTGGGAAAAAATGCTTCTTAATTGAAGCCAATGGACCCAGTATTAAACTTTAATTAATTAGAAAATGGAGAAGTGGATGACAGAAATGTTCTTATGGATCAATCATCCCAAAACTTATCACCAATATGACCCATATTTTTGGATTATTCAATTGTTATTTTGAAGAAGATTAAGAGGTTGGAGAATGAGATGATTAATATTCTGAATGTGATTAATAGTATTTCTGATCAGTTTGACCATCTAGATTGGAGAATTAAAGATCAATTGATCACACTAGACTTATGGAAGAGGCTACAGTGTGAATGTATAAGAAAAATGTTTGGATTGAAGCAGACTCGACTGATGAATTTCCTCATCATCCTTTCTTTAACTTATTTGTGCATCGTCAATCCAATGGGAGATATTAGAGAAGATGATAGTGATGAACATGAAAATGTGTAGCAACTTTTTAAAGTTTGGAATTGTGGTTTATAAGAACTTATTTATGTTTAGTTATGTTGGATTTCTTTAGTTTTCTTTATCAAACTTATTATGTTTTCTATTAGTATTTGATTGTTTAGTTTTCAGCGTTAGGATGTTGTTTGTGTTATTTCAAAGTTGAGTTTATGTTGTGATTTCAAAATACTTGTTTGTAATTATTTGGATTTATATATAAAAATGTGAAGTTATTTGTTTTTTTGTGAAAATTTCATGTTAGTAAATTACTTAATTATGAAAATTAAAGTGAAATTAAACTAATTAGATGATGGAGTGCTTTGGTGTACAACACTTTTTACAAAAAAATTAAAAAATGAAATTTCAAGCGTTGGTGTCTAGGCGCCAAATCAACTGAGTCATTAAAATCGCGAAAAATGAATAGGGACAGCCATTTTGCTGTTTTGGGTCTTCTTCTACCTTGCAACTTGCAACTAAGGCTGAATAACATACCAGGGCTTCCAAATACTCAGATTTGAGGCAATTTTGGGGCTAGAAATTCTTGGATTTCATCTTCTTGTGGTAAGAGCTTCACTTTAACCTAAAAGTTTTTTATTTTCACCATGATTTTCTCCTACATTATGTGAAAATTGAAAATTAGAAATTTTGGAGAAATTTAGTGAAGAATCCTTGGTGTGAAGTTTCTTAGCAATGATTTTGATTTTAGCACTTTTCGTTATCTTTATAGTGAATTTATGTGGAAATACTTTGAAATTTTAGAGCTCATATGGCTCCTAAAATGAGGAAGATGAAGAGAAAGGAGGCTTTAGACATGAGAAAATTTTTGAACATCAAAGCTCAGTGATACACCAAAATAACATATTGTTTTAAGTACATATTTTATATTATTTTTTTGTGATATTAAACTTAAAGAAGGGTATTTTCATGTTTTTGTTACAGGTATATCATTTTTAGGTATTTGGAGCAAAAATGGTAAAAAAGACAAAATTTGGAGCCAAAATAATAAATTTTGGAATTATGACAAATGATGCACCGTTTGACAGAGAGTCAAAGCATGATGCGCAAGATTTGGCGCATAATACACCAGATTTGGCGCATGATGTTCCAAAGATGACTTTTTTCAGATTAAGGCGGTTTGAGGCAAATTTTGTGAGAATTTTCAAAGGGACACTTGTTCTACACACCCTTTAGAGTGAATCAATGCATCTAGACACTTTAGAAGGTTCTTTTGTTAGGAGATATGTCTCTTGGATCAAATGACACATCTTTTGGTTTCAAAAGAGTTGACTTTTGGAGGAAATTTTTGAGGGAATTTTGAATTCTTTTTGAAAGGAGGCAACCCCTAATAAAATAAGAAGTCTTCAAAGAGTTGAGAGAGAATTAGAAGGGGGAGAAAAAGGCAAGAAGTTGGTGGCATGAAAGACAAGGAGAGGAGATATTCTTTAAGGGTTATTAGAGGAGAAGGGAGGTAAGAGTTTTCTTCTTCATTACACTTCTAAGAGAGCATTGAGTGTGTTTGTAAGAAGAGAAAGGCTTGGAAGGAACTTCTAGAGATTTTCTTGGGAAGGATTGTGAGATAAGTTGTTTCTTTTATCTCTTTTGTTTTGTAAACTTGTTTCTATATATGAAATCCGTGTTTTTTGGTATTCTTCTCATGAATTCTGAGTAGTCTTCTTTATCCTTTTCCCTACTTTGAGATATGTTTTTGTGAAGAATTGATTTTGTTTTCTATGATTTTAAATGTTAATAATTTGTGATGATTTGAACTCCGATCTTCATTTACATTTCGATCTGACCAATTAAAATGTTAAAATACGTTGAGAAACATATGTTGTAAAAGGGCTATGATTTCTACAATATGGGGAGACTCACATTTGATTTCAAGGGAGAGTATGACATCCATGGAATTGAGTGCAAATAAATAAGGAAATATATTATATATTTTGTTGGATGCATAATTAGAGATTTTAAGGTGACAGATTAAAATCCCCAATTTGATCCAGTCCAGTTGATTAGAAATTAATGCAAGATTCTTAGCCCATAGGGGAGGGAGTAGTGGGAGCTATGGAGTGGCAGTCAATAACCTCCCAGCCTAACCACAAAATTAGGGACCAAACTCTAGATTAGTCAATGTTCTTTATGACACTCAGAAAAGGGTAAAGAATAAGATTACTCCTATTTTGCACAAAATAGTTTTTACATTTATTTTTAATTGATTTTAATTTCTTCACAATCTATATACTCATTGTAAAGGGGAAGGATGCTTTCTTGAATTTGATTCTTCCACAACAAAAACTTTGTTTAGTTTTCATAATTTTACTTTTGAAAGTTTAGTTTTAAGTTAACTTTTTTCCTTCAACTACATTTTATATAGCATTCACTTTATTAGTTATTAGAATATATTCATACATAAATACATAATTCTTCCATAAGAATCTATATTGTCTATTCGTATATTTTTCTTATTAAGAATATCTTAATATTTCAGATTATCTTATTATTCTCTAATTGATTAGAATTCAATATTTATGAATATTTCAATGAAATATTTAGTTAAATAAAAACTTTTATCCATTCATGGGAATTTCTTTTTCATTTGAATGAAAGTAAAGCCAAAGGATTTTTTTAGTTTTATAATCTTTTTTATTTTAAGAAAAAGAATTTATGATGGACAATCCTGAAAGATTTGTTGAAGATGTAAATAAGTTTGCTTAAAACTGATTTGTTTTTTTATGTGATATTATTCATTTGAGAAAATAAGAAGGTTATTTTCAGTGAAATCCTTTCTGGGTATAGACTTAATCTATAAGTCTATAATTGTAGATTCTTTCAAACTTCACACTTTACTTTTATTTTTTAATTTTTAAGTTATAAAATAATTTTAAGAATTTATTTATAGGTTTTTCCAACTTCCCTGTGGGATCGATATCCAAGACTCCATTAGAGCCCTTTATTACTTGAGTTTTACGATTGCTTGCGTTTATTTCAAAGGAGATTTGACAGTACAGAAAGAGTTTTAAAGATAAATTATTTTTATAAAAGGTATTTTTTTGGGATTATATTGCATATTTATTGTTATATCTACCGTGCGTATTTTGTAATATTAAAAAATACTTGCAAATTTACACACTAAATCTGACTGCATCACCCAACATCAGTATAATACTCAACTCACAACAAGGAAGCTGATTTAGGATTAAATATTTTACAATCCTGACAGTCCTATTGAAGGAATGATTGTGGCAATAAATTGGGAAACCTTTTGCTATTTCATGGCTATAGCAGTTGTCTCGATCTTCTGGGATTTTTATGCAAACCACTTACAGGCTTCAGATGATATAGTATTTGTATGAGGTAAAACTGTTGAATTCACCCTAGAAAGAATAAATGCATTATATGAGTTGAGGGATGAATTTCATTATAAATATACTACATTTGTTACATCTGATTTGGTGTTGGATGAAGTTATAAATTATCTGACCGATGGAAGAGGAGTTTGGAAAATGAAGAATGAACATAAGGTAAACTTCTCTACCTCTATGTTAAATGCTCAATCTAAAGCTCGGCTTTATTTTATTTCTACTTGACTCCTTTCAACAAATTATCTGAGTGAAGTCACTAAGGAGAGAGCTACTTTAAATTTATGTATTAAACAAATGAAGAGAAAAAACATTGGTGCTCTTATTTATCAGAATACCCATAATTCTCTTGCAGGTGGGATTACTGGAGGTTTAGGATACACATCCTGAATTTTGCTTTATGTGACCAATCAAGAGTGGGGTATGATAGATCTGAAGAATTAATACAACCACTTAAACCTATTAGTAAGTCCAATGTTCATACATATGAGTTGCATGCTGAACAATAAACTTGGGGTAGAGGCAATGATATACCTTCTACTTCACCTTCTAGACCTTCTACATCCCACACTATGTCTATAAAGAATGTTATGGAGTAGCTAATTATTCCGCAGGGTTATATTTTGACTCTTAGAAATTAAATGAGAACTATGGAGGCTTGAAATTATCATAATGATGAGTACATGCAAAGGAATGTGGATTATGAAATTTCTTTTAATGAGGCTAGGATAAAGTATCCGAGGGGCGATCATAATGTAGAATTCCCTACTTTCCCCCGCTTTACACCTTATGAGCCTGAACTAGAATTTGAAGAAGAAGATGACGATGATGATGAGGAGGAGGATGATGAGTAGTTTACTATCATGTTTGTTTTCTGTAATTTGATTCAGTTTTTGTGTGGTTGTCAGTCACTGAACTTAATTTTTAAATGATGTTTATGTAAACTGGTGTTGAACTTTTTATGTTTAGATGTAGATTATTTGTTTTTATTTCAGCATTGTTCCTTTTTGAAATTTGTTTCTTATGTTTATAACTCTCCTTAACTTAGCAAATCTTTTTGATATATCATGTTTTACATAATGCTTTATAACCTGCTCTTTTTATTTGGTACCTGCAAAGTATCAAGTTCAAAGCCCTCTAGAGGTTAGTTTTATTTAAATGCATTTAATGTTTTCATTCCACCTTCATTTTTGTATTAAATGCTTTATCTATTAAAAATTTAATTTTTGGGGAAATAAAATCTTTCTTAATAAAAAACTAAACTTTTATCCTCAATAAACTATATTTTTAAAGTTATTTTTAACTTAAATTTTAGAATCATAGTTCAACTTGAAGATAACTATATTTTTTATTTTATAAATATGATTGTAGACTTAAGTAAAAATCTTTAGTAATAAAGGTTAGCTCTAAAAGTTAAGATATCTAGTATAAAAGTATAAGGTTATCTGTGTGCTATTTAAAGTAAAGGAAATTGTATTTTTGAATTATTAAGTGAGACTTAGAGTTATATAAAGAAAGGATTGAGAAATTGTATTTTTGAAATATTAAGTGATTCTTAGAGTTATATGTACATTTATAAGTAAGACATCTATGAAGTTTTTTTAACTTTAAGAAGAGGATAGTGAAATTCAAAAGCGTTAAAGGCTGTCCAATATAGCAATCCTTACATGAAAGAGAAAATAAAAAAGGCAGTGGGGGGATTGAAAATGATCCTAGAAGAATAAAAGAAAGTAAAAAATGAAGAAAAGAGAAAAAGAAAAGCAAAAAGAATATATGTGAGGAGAAGCTTGAGGAGATGCCTAATAAAAAATTGGCTTCACTTGAATTAACTTGAGGAAAGAGGCTTAAATTCATTTCTAAACTTATATTAAAGTATTAGCATCAACCTTAAATGAATTTCTCATGAAGTTCTTTTTCATATAGTTTTTCTAAGGATCATTAATATGATGAATTACAATTATTCTTGAAATGAATAGGAAGCCAAAACACTTAGAATTAAGTACTAGATATTCTTAACTTTATTTTTAACTTAAGTTATTAAAAATTTTTCTAAAGTCTTACTACTGATTTTATAAAAGAAAAATTATCAAAGTTTTAAAGTGTTGCTCACTACCTTAAGTCCTACTTTTTATGTAGTAAAAGAGTTACTTGAGGACAAGTAACAATTAAGTTTGGGGGATTTTGATACACAAAAAAATATTCAATTTTTCATATATATTTAAGGCTTATATTTAGTGATATTGCACATTAAGGAAAGGTATTTTCATATTCTATTGTAGGTATACTAAGTCTAGGCATTTGGATCTTAAAGCATGCAAAAATGATGAAATTTGGAGTCAAAAGTGACATTTTCAAAAATTTGAACTGGTGCCTAGGCGCCAGAACTAGCGCCTACTCACCAGAATACAGAGAAGATGACACATAGGAACTAGATTTTGGCGCCTAGGCGCTAGAGAAAATTATTTTCACAAATGCATTAAATTTGGATGGATTTTGAAGTGGTGCATATGGAGACTCTTGGCGAATTGTCCCTACATTATAAAAGAGTATTTTTATGTCAGAAAAGGTGGTGTGAGTGAAGGTGCATGAGTATCAAAGTGTGGGAGAGTGTGGTAAGTGTCTCTAAGAGTTGTAAGAGGAGCGGGAAAGTGAGAGATTCTTCTTAGTTAAATTTCTAAGAGAGATTTGAGTGCTATTGTTAAGAGAGAAAGAGATTCAAAGGAACTTTAAAGGATTTTGATGGGGAAGACATCAAGTTTAGTTGTTTTACTTTTCTTTCTCATTTTGTAAACTTTTTTTTATATATAAAACTCATGTTTTATTGTATCTTCTTCATGATTTATGAGTAGATTTCTTTGTCCTTTTCCATACAAAGAGAAATGATCTTGTGAAGAATCAAGATTGTTGTGCAATATTTTAATTTCATAATTGCGATGATTCAAACTTAAAACTTATTTTACATTTTGCTCTGTCCAATTGAAATGTCAAAATTTCTTGTGAAACATACAATCCAAGAGGGCTATGCTTTCTACAACAAAGTAAGAACAGATCCAATTTCATGGATGAGAATGTAGTCCATGGAGTTGAGTGAAAATAAATAGGAAAATATTCATTGATGGGCATAGAATTGGAGATTTTCGGGTGACAGACTAAAATTCCCAATTTGGTCCAGTCGTTTGGAAACTAAAGCTAGATGTTAACCCTCATGCAAGGGGAAAGTGGGAACTCTGGAGTGAGAGCCAGTATCTTCCCAGCGTGATCATGGATTTAGGGACTAAACATTGAATTAGTCAATGTTTTTTGTCGCTTGTAAAAAGGATAAAGAATATAATTGCTCCTATTTGGCACAATACAATTTTCTTCAATTTGATAATTCAATGACTATAATGTCGTCGTATGGGGAAGGTTGCTTTCTTAAAATTGAACTCTTCATCATAAAACCTAGTTTAGTTTTAGTAAATTTAGCTTTAAAGTTTAGAGATTAGTGTAGTAAACGTAATTTTTTTTGTGGCAGTAAACAAATTTTGATATGTTTTATTACTTAAGTTTTCTATAGTTTAAATATTGTGCTTTTACGTGATTTCCCTAACAAATTACCTAACAAATTTTCACCTCCGTATGGGATTGATACTTAGAAATCCATTAGAACCCTTTATTACTTGAGCAATATGTATACATGCATTTTCAACCTAGTGACAGTTTGAAATTGAAAGTACACATTAATTTATTAATAGTGGTAGCTTTAAATATTTTAAAAGAGAACCTACTATACTGAAGTAAATTTTATTGTGATTAATCTGCATATTTTTAGTATAGCTGCCTTGTGTGTTTTGGTGTTGAAAAACATTTATAACACATAAGAAAATCACACATCAATCATCCCTAGTGATGTTGTTGCTTATAGCAACTCGCAGTGAAGGTAGTTCTACTTCCAAATGAATGACTGCTTTGAACCCAAAGAACAGTGCGTAAGGGGTTGAGCTAGTGGTTATATGATATGTCATACGGCATGCTCACAGTACCTCAAAGAGCTTTTAATGCGACTCTTTTTATTAGCATGGAGAATCTTCTTTAAGAGGCCCACTAAGGTCTTGTTAAAGGCTTCAACCAAGCCATTTTCTCAAGGATAATAGTTTATCGAATATCGCCAATCAATTAGATGGCGATGGGAAAATTTATTAATTTTGGTGTTTTTAAAGGACAATATATTATAAAAAATAATATAGTTTGGCACAATAAATTTGTAAAAGATATTATTCCTATAGAAATGTAGCAGGTTCTCTACATTTAACTCTCTTAAAGGGATGGCTTCTGCCCACTTGGAAAGGTAGTCGGTGGCTGCTAGAATAATTTCATTTCCTTTAAAGGATGGAGGGTCAATAGGATATAAAATATCAGTACCCTAGGATTCAAAAGGCCGTGATGTTATTGTCTGATGCAGTTCATTTAAGTGTCGGTAAAGACAAGGCTAAACACCTGACACCGGTGGTGTCTGTTGGAGTATTATATGCAATCAAGCGTCATCGAAGGTTAATAGTAGCTAAGACTTTTAATGTTGATTTTAAATTTGGGATCTGATTGATGGGATTCACAAAAGCCCTCAAGGAATTCAACCATGAACTTTTAGGCTTCATATTTCCCCACACATTGTAATCACTTATGCTCAAAAGAGCATCGATACAAAATATCATTGCTAAAGGTAAATGAGAGAATTATATTTTAGATTTGAGAGGCAAGAAAATGATCATAGGGGAGTATCCTCTTCATTGCCTATATGATGATGACTTGATGTCAATCATCAAGTGTTGTTTGTGCCTCTTCCTTGCTCGCTGCTCACAACTCCACTTTTCTTGGCTTAATCACATTTGCTTTCACTTTATTCAATGATGCATGTCATTTAGTCATTCTATTGTTGTGGAATTTCTAGTTTGTTTGCCACCGTATAAACTATCTCTTTGAATAACTCTCTTCTTTGATCATGTGGATGATCTAAAGAGCGAAGAGATCAGAGGACTAAGACATACAATAATAAGGACAAAATGAAGAAACACATGGGGAAGCCTTCGTGAGGTGGATTTCGTGTAGATAGCTTTGAGGTGTATTTCTATAGTACAATCAGATAAAACACTTCAAATGCATACTCGCCAAAAATACCTGATGAAGGCAAACCCATGACCAGAGATTCAGGTTATTGTACCTGTTCTGAGATTTGCTTCTTCCTATAAGGGCAAGCCCCTATAGTTAGTTACATCTTAAGTAACTTGTGGTACATAAGGAAACTCCCAATTAAGATTGCAACATGTACTCATAAAAATTGAATGTTGCTTTCAAGGGTAAGAATTTTAATGTCCAATCCTAAATAAAAAGGATAACAAATACTTGAGGGTTTGGAAGAACCCTTTAAAGATCCCAAACTATCCTAAAATTTAGTGTAATTTTTACAAGTAATTTCAAGTTTTACTCCTAATGTTTTATTAGGTTATTAAGGCTTATGATACATGGCATAAAACCATGCAAAAGCTTAAGGGTGAGTATTTACATCATGATTTAGACGAACAACCTCAATTTGAAAGCCCGTCACAAAGGGCAGCGTTACAAATCCCAAATAAACTTATCCATGTTTGTTGTTATTAGTGGAGGTTCATCTTTTGTTTCATGTTTTAAGTAGTTTGAATGGGCATTCCTATCTCTAATAAATAGAGTTTGCATAATATACTTTTTCAAAATGGTGACTTAGTTGTTTATTTTTATTTAAGACAACCTGGTCAAGATGCTCATGGCTTTCTGTCATTCTGGGTTTGTCTGGTTCCTGATATACTTAGTTTGAGAGGCGTTCAAACCTACTTCAATCATAAAATTCTTGTCAGCAACCATGAGTTGCATCACCCAAGAGGTATTCGTAGATTCGTGTAGCTGGGTTAAAGTTATGTTCGGTGATCTTTGTTCATTAGAGTTTCATTTAAATTTTAATTTAATTTTTTTTATTTTAGGGGTTGAACTAAGTTAATCTAAATCAGACTGAGCTAATTTAGAGCCAACCTAGGTTAAACTATGTTGACTTGAGTCAAGCCTCCAGAGTTGAATTAGATCTAACTTAAGGTAGACATCCAATGAAGTCTAAATTAATTTAGATTTGACTCATCTCTTAATAACATTAAGTCTAAGTTGAGTTAGGCTTGGGTTGATCTTTAATTAAACTTGGTTTAAGTAAGATCTAAGTTAAGTTTGAAGTCGAGTTTCTGATTGAGTTGACTCGAGTTAAGTTGGATTGACCCGAGGAATGTGAGCTGATTTAGGTTTACCCTGAATTAGGTTTGGTTAACTAGTGATTTGAGTCAATTTAGGTTAATATGAGTTATAGTAAGTTGATCCATCGATTTAAGTTATTTTGGGTTAACTCAAGTTAGGTCGGGTTGACCTGGTGATTTAAGTTTATTTTGGTTAATCCGAGTTAGGTGGGGTTGGTCCAATGATTTAATTTATTTGGGTTAACCCGAGTTAGGTCAGGCTAGCCCGATGATTAAGTTGATTTTGATTAACTCGAGTTAAGTTGGCTTACCCGATGATTTAAGTTATTTTGGTTTAACTTGAGTTAGGTCAGGTTGACCTGGTGATTAAGATGATTTGTGTTAACCTGAGTTATGATTAATTAACATTTAAACTTTAGTTAGGTTTAACTTTAACTAATCTTAATTAAACCTGTAAGTGTTACCCAAATTAGGCTTAATTAAACCTTAAATCCTGATGAAGTCTGAGCCACATTAGACTCAAGTAATCACTTGAGCCTTTATTAAATTAGGCTTAATTCATCTTGAATATTAATTAAGTCTAAATTAAATCCGTCTTAATTAATTTCTTGAACCTTACTTAAATTAGACTTAAGTAATTTTAAACCTTAGGTTCAACCCAAATTGAATCTAAGCAGCCACAAATCTTAGGTTCAACCCAAATTGAACCCAATTAACCCTAACATTAGGTTTAACTCAATTTGAATCTATGTAACCCCAATTCTTATGTTCAAACAAAATTAAACCATGAACCTTAGATTTAATTGAAATTTAACCTAAGTAACTTTATATCTTAAGTTCAAATTAAATTAAATTTAAGAACCTCAAACCTTAGTTTCAACCCAATTTGAACCTTAAGGTCAACCCGATTTAGGTTAGCTCAAACTATTTGGAACCCTATGATAGGTTAGTTCTATTTGACATGAATTAATATAAAATGCAAAATGACTTAAAATTCATTTAAAAAGACACTAAAATTTAAACTTAAACCCTACTGTGTAACTTGGTTTGAGAAGATATTTTGGAGGAGGTAACCCAAGGTTGCTAACAAAATTTCTTCCAGTCACATGTGACTTACCAAACCACAAACTTAATGATCCGTATTGACAGAAATAAGAGATCTTGATCAGGTCATTCAAAATGAAATAAAAATAAATAATAAAATGAAAAACATAATCAGATAATAAATTATAAACAACCTAAAAATTTTCAAAAATTTTCAACCCCTAAAATTTGAAAAATAAATAAAAATTAAATGAAATCTTAATGAACAAAGATCACCGAATGCAAATTGAACCCAGTGTTCAGATCTACAAAGATTTCTTGGACAACGCAATTTGTGGTTGCTGACAAAAATCTTCTGGTCCTAGTTTTACTCTCTTCGGACTAAGTAGATTTGAATACTCTAATGACCCCAGAAAGATGGAGCCATATACATCTTGAATGAGTTGTCTAAAAATTACAAATTCAACCAATTAAATTGATAATTTAAGGTATCATTTTATAATAACTTTGTTTTACAAGATTGCTAAAGACCCAAGGCAAGTTCTGCTTTAGATTTATTTTACATGTTATTAGGGCTTATTAACTCTGTATTGTAGGGATGATACTTAAAGCTTGAAAAGTGAATTTCAAGACAACAAAATAAAGCAACAACAATAAAATAAAACCACAACAAAAAAACAAAATGTCAACAACAAAACAAATTGATAACAATAAAACAAAATGATAATAACAAAACAAAATGACATCAAGAAAACAAAACAAAAAATTTAGAGTAGTATCAGACTCTTAGGAATCTAATACCCTCAGGATTGAATATTGATGTTTCTTTCCTTGACCTTGATGATTAAAACTTTTTTGAGAACAAATGTTAACCTTAATGAAGAGTTTTCTTAAGTAGTTTTAATTGCTTAAGATGTAATTAACTATAAGAGCTTTGTCTTATAAGGGAATGAGAAACTCAGAATAGGTATTGTACCTAAATCTCTGATTATAAAATTTTTCATGTATCTTTCTTTGAATGAGCATCTCAAGTGTCAAACATTCTAAGGTTCTCTCTGTAATATTTGCCACAATCAAATTCTTCTCAAACTTGTCTATTTTCTAATTTAATTTGCCGCTTTCCTTCTTTTCCAAGTTTCTTAAGATTTTAAGGTCATTCATATGATATGAGAGAATAAGTTATTTGGATAATAGGGAAATAAAATAGATAAACAGAGTGGCAACTCTTTCTTAACAATCATTCCCACAAACCAATGACATGATGAAAACCACAGTGAATTGGTGGAGGAGGCGGTGACAGTCCAGCGGTGACATCTGGTACAAGGCTGGGTATTTATTATCTATAGTGCAAGTTAGTAAGCACTTCCAAGAGTTTCAAGAGACTTCTAACATGGTGCTTAAAACTGATACACTAGATTATGTTCCTGCTCATGTTACTAGTACAATTGTAGCACCTCCGTTAGTGCTATCTATTGTAACCTCATCTTATAAAAGTAATAAAATGATAATTATCTTGGCTTATTACTTGTCTTATTTGAATAAACATAAGATGCATGCCAACACTTACCATATTTATTAAAAATAACTATGAAAGGAAGGATTATCATCTAATCTTGACTAAGAGGTAGTGGGTTCGAAAGACTCCTACTACTTTGCCTTTTGAGACCTTCGCTCCAGTTTTATAAGTATTTAAGGTCACCCTAAAGGTGATTTTCCCTTCAGTTGATTGCATTGCAAAGCCACCTGGGTTTAACATTGAGGCGAGGCTTGAGATTAATCCTAAGAATGACCTTTCCAGGAAAATTTCTAATATTATTTAGGATCTCCTTGAGGAGGATGACCTCCTTGGTGAGGAGTTATACTATTTTGACATTGTGTCTCATCTCACCATGATGGTGATCACTCATTAACATAGATTCTTCATCAATGAACCTCCTCTTTGCGTCAACGAGGCCAATCATCATGGATTACTGAGGCTCAAGATGTCCTTGCAATCGATGAAGGGGACCAGAGTAAGCTATCACTTCTCTATAGGGATAGGCACTCTCTTAAATGCTTAGATAGCTACTCTACAGGCTGATCTAGCTAGGTTCAACATTGTGTCCTCTATGACATAGGTAGAGACATGTTCAGTAGCACCTGTCATAACAACTAAGCTTATGAGGCACATACATGCCATCTATTATGTGACTATTCAACCTAAGCAAGCACCCTCTAACTCTCATTTGTAGTCCTTAATGGATGAAAAGGTCAATGCTGTCCTAACTACTCAGCAAGGAGAGACCGTGGTTAGGAGAGGTTATCCTTATCTTGAGGCTTATGGCTGCATATAATATCCTCAGGGGTTTGTCCCTTTGCAGTTCAAGGAATTTGATTGGGTCTGAAATCCCAAGTAGCATATTGCTCCATTTTAAGCATTATGTTGAAACATTGACAATAAAAAAATATTGCTCTTTTACTTGTTTTTTCCTAGTTTAGTTAGATTTACATTTGAATGGTACATGGATTTACAGAATGACACCTTCAAAAAATTCTTTGAATTAGAGGACAAATTTGTAGAGCACTTCATCGGTGCACAACACTGGGTGACTATGAGTGATCTAGTATTGGCCCAAAAGAAGCATTACAAGTACTTAGTGAACTTATTTACACCTGAGTATGAAGTGTGAGGCTATTTTTTAATAGTAGCATGTTGTCACGCTCATCATGGGTAAGATAAAAGGTCATTTATCCATCTTAGTATTAATAAACTCCATCAAAACTTTTGAGATGTTAATATTAAAGGTGGCCAGCTTGCAGGATACTATAGGGACTTTGGTCCTTAAGGGAAGCCACAAAGCCGAAGGTAAGAAGCCTCTTATAGAGGGTCCTTTAAAAAGAAAAAAAAGAGCTTGACTCTAACAGTGGTTGAAAATGAGCAAAAAAATCATGTCCTATCTGCCGGACAAGCTCAAACACTTTGCAAAAATTAAAAGTCTAAATGTTTGAACAAAAGAAACCTAAGTTATTTCCTTTTAAATTGGAAAGCCTTATAAAAGCATCAAAAACATAATAAAATAAGGCATGCATCTTCCCCCGCAAAAAGAAGCCTAACGAAGTGGAGAAATCCAAAGAGCGAAACTACTATCATTACCACAAGCACCTGGGGCATGGGCTAGAGGATTGATACATGCTTAAAAATTGCCTTAGAGCCTACTACAAAAATAAAGAGATCAAGATTTTAGAGAAATATTTGTAGAAGCCTTTTGAAAGAGGATCAACCAAAGTCATTACAATCATTCTGATCACATCTACTAAAGATATGATCAATGATGTACTTTTTTTTGGACATATGTAAATGTAAGCTAAGAAGAAGATCATGTTCTTTCTGATGCCTTTTGTAAAATAGGTCATTTTTAGTACTTTTTTGTATTCCATATTTTTATGGTTAGTTCAAATGAGCTTGATATTGATGATGAATTTGAGGGAGAGGAGCAATATCCATTGTTTCGCTCCCTCAATGATGCTTACATCATATGTAATAATCTAAGTAATTCACGATGTAAGGGAGGTGTTTGTGCCTTTGATCACACTCATGGAACAATTCACTGAATTTTTTGTTAAGGATAATTCCGTTGAGTCCCTTAGTAAAGATATGCAAGAAGTCTGCTTGAGGAGTGGCAGGTTCCTTCCTCCCAAGGTAGAGAAGTCTAGTTTAAGCAATAAATAAAAATAAATCATCACCCAAGAGGTGGATGATCATCCTAAAGCTTCTATTAAATTTATTCTAGTAAGGTAGACTACAACGTCTCAGTGCACCTTGAAAATTTCTTGATGTTTCTTTTCTATGAGCTGAGAGAGAATTTGTTGAAAGTTCTCTAAGGGGTTGAAGTCTTTCATGCCTACTAAGCCTAAGAGAGAATGAACAAAGTGATTACACCACCAAACATAGCTTTCGTCAACTTTTCTAGTGAAGATTTTCTATTAGGCACTACAAATCATAAATGTCCATTGTATGTGATGCCCATTATTTTGATTCTTTTTGTAAACTCAGAGTTTCCAACATGATTAATCATTGTCTTAGGATTCCCTTTCCAAAGAGCTCTCGTACTTTCATCATCAGAACAATTCAAAAAATAGAAGGGATAAGAAATTGAAGAAATTAAGATGAAAACTAGGCTAACAAATTTAGAAAAAACATGAAGATCTTATTTATGGTAAAATTTGATGGGTCAAGGGTGTATGTCCATAACATAATTGGATTAAAACACCTTGAAATGTGTCATCCCCAAAGGGAATTCTTATATAAAAATTCATAACTAGAGAACCAAATATGTGTGTTTGTTCTGTGGTCACGTACAATTCCTAAAGAGACATATCCTTTTAGTTAAATAAATCTTTGAGGATGCCAAAGAATACTCTTAATTTAAGGAATGCTTCATTCATTCAAGTGATGACTAGTAAAGGAGTGTATTAAAGAATAGTTTTCCACAGGAGCATCTTGATGCTTTTAAAGTTAACACTAAGCCATATGGGTAGAAAATAAGTCTCTCATGTTCCCATACAGATGGTGACTCATTGGTAGACAAGCATATGAAATAATTAAGTCACTTAATAGGGTTCATACTATGATTTCAAACCTAATTTTACCATAAGGGTAAAGGGCGAATCACTATATCCCAAACAGGTAGTGGCATGTCCGCAATCGAGGAATAAGAGAAGAAATTGACTAGGTGTCAAAGAAGTGACAAAGCTCAAAATGAGTATAGTAAGGGAAGGTAGAGTAGTCTTAATTAGGTAGAGATAAACGTGTCCTGATATAATGGATCCATCATCCCAAACTATTGAGAACCCAAGTTTACCTACACATGAAAGTAGTGGACCTAACCCAACAAAAGATCACCTTATCAACAATCCATAAATTGCATCATCCCAGGGAGCCTTGGTACCCCTAAAGTCAAAATAAAGAAACTTTAAGTCCTGTGACCATTTATGGGCAAAACAAGTAGATATGGGACACATACCTATCAAAGTGGTGAGGAAGCTACTAGAGTGGAAAGAGAAGAGAGGTGCGGCTACGAAGCCTAGGTGCTCTCATAAAAGACATTTTCCTTGTCTTGGTTGGGGAAGCCTCTAACACCTTAAGCGTGCTAGATAACTACCTATGTTGAAATCTTATACTTGGGCAAACGGGTTGACGAAACACGGAGCTTCTCCTCGAGACATGCAAGTATGATGCACTGAGCAAACAAGTCCTAATGTGGGGGTCATATTAATTTGACTTGAGTTATAAACATACCCACAAAACATTTTATATCGAGCCCCAAGGGCACGCGAGAAAGTAAAAGCAGATTTTTGAAATGTTGAGATGTTTTAAACCTAAATTTTATTAATCTCACTCTTCTATTAGGCTTCTGTAGAAGATTTATAAATTTAGGTCTTTAGAGAGCTTATATTAAATTTTTGATGAGCTCAGACAATTCACAAGCAAAGAAAGAGGAAATGTCAAGTACACTATGTAATTTAAATAAGCAAAGTATAAAGAATAAAAGGTCAGGTGTTGTTGGGTTGACAACATCCCCCAAAAAAGATCAAAGGCCCCTAGGCACCCCATATATGTGCTTGGTCATAATTCCATACATCATAGAAATTAGAATTAAGGTACAAGGTAAGAGCATGTTGCCCTTGGTCCTCATCACATGGTTCTGCTCATCAGGTGCCTCAAACCAAGGCCCACACCTTATTTTAAATATAGGCTTAAGCCTAGAGGACTATAAAAAGTACATAGCAAAAGTACAAAAAAAAACTTGAATTGAAAATAAGATTAGCATTAAAGCTATCAACATGCAGCATATTAACCATGCCAGCTCAGATGGATACTAAACAACACTTACAAATAATCTACTAGATGAAATCACAACATCCCCTCCCTGTTGAACATGGCTCCCTTTAAGAAAAATTCCCATAACATACTAGTGTACAAGTTTCACACCCAGTAAACACGTAATGACATCACACAAAAATGCCTGGCTAGGCAAAAAACTAAAGAACAATAGCTAGACATAAAAAAAACCTAGCTACACTCGTAGCACTAGCCAAGCAATCATCTAAAAACAAGTTGTCCTAGTCACATATATCTAAATGTGTGTGCATGAGTGTTACTAAAAGGCTAACATTTGTTAAAAGCTCAAGGATTCTTAGAGGGGTCACAAGATGCATGTTTTGTATGAATAAAAGATTTAAAATATGGACCTTATATAGGTTTAAGCTAAGTATGCAATAGTTTTAAAATTGGTTTTTTTGAAATATGAGTGATAAGTAATAAAAGTATATTGCTTTTTTATTTTAAAATAGGTCCTAAGAAAGTAAAAAAGCATAAGTGACACCTATTAGATCTATTGGAACCTTAGTACAATGGTTCACCATAAAATTACCTATTTTTTGTGCACATTTTATGTAATTTGGGTCAATTGACACCTATTATTTGTGCACATTTTATGTAATACTGGGTCCATTGACACCTATTAGATCTATTGGAACCTTAGTACAATGGTTCACCATAAAATTACCTAATGAAAAGTATTTTTATGTTTTTTGTTGCAAGTGAAAGAAAAAAGAGTTTAAGAGTAAAAAGGAGCAAAAATACATAAAAAAGGAGCAAAATGTGCTAAACTAAAGAAAATTGGTAAACAGTCAAACTGGCGCCTAGGCGCCAAATGCAGAACTTGGCTGGTGCCTAGGTGCGACAGTTGGGTGCCTAGGCACCACAGTTATTTTCTAGAAGATTCATTGAATGGACCAAATTTTGAAGATATACCTGAAGCAAATCTTGGTCATTTTTGAAGCTCCATAAATAGAGATTAATTCCAAAGGGCTAGGGGGTCAGATATATAGAGTCATATAGTGTGTGTGTTAAATGTGTGGGTGGTTTTCATTCTAAGTATTTGTGATTTTTTATGTTTATGGGTCCTGTAAGTGTTCATTGGAGTCAGAGAAGTCAGAGAACTTCATAGGAGTGCTTGGGAAAACATTCCAGATAAGTATTTGTATCTTTTTCTTATACTTCAGATTTGAGTTTTATAAAAATGTTTTGTTTTGTTATCCCCATGCATTTTGAGTAGTTTTCTCTCTTTCTCCTTGAAATATGAAGTAATCAAGGAAGTAATCAAATAAGTGATTTTGATGTTGTTTAGAACTTCTTTTATTCCTAAAAATTGTGATGATATTTTTACTGGTCCTTAATCCTTCTTTTACTTTACAAATTGACCACATATTTTGTAAAAATTTGTTGTGGAAACTTATATACCCAAGAGGGCTAAGATTTATTGACTTGTAACTATCACATTTCACTTTGGAAAGAGCAGTGGCGATTGTCCGAGAGGGAGTGCAAATAGATAGGAAGATAGATTTTATGAGCATAAAATTGATGTTTCTAGAATGATAGACTGGATTATTTTATCAATTTGGTCTATAGATTGGAACTAAGGGTCACTGGTAGGTTCTATAGAGAGGGCACATCGGGTAATCTAAGAGTGAGAGACTAGAACCTTCCCAACACTACTATACATGTCGACACCAACTTTAGATTAGAAATGTTCTTTACACATTGAAAGAATTAAGGAAGAGTTATGCTTTTCTTTGTCATTATATCACTTTTAAACTTCTAAACATTTAAAATCCTACACGGATTATGAATTATTTGCAAGGAGAAAGTCTTTTTTATATATTTTCTAAAGTCATTGCATTTACTTTTATTTTCATTTGTAGAAATTAGTAAACTTAATTTCATTATTACTTCTTTAGAGATTTGCTGTTGTTTTAAGTAATGTTCTCTTAAAGTTAAAATTTCTAAATTTCATTTATTTTCTTTTATAGTTCCCCATGAGATCAATACTTATAAAAAATCCTATATTACTTAAAATGATATGTATATTTATGTAGTACCCCTACTGAGAAAACTATTTCTTTAAATTTTATCATATTACATTTATTCTCACTAGCCACTAAATGTAATTTGGGTCAAGTTTTTGACATATTAAGGAAAATAAATATCTATGTAATTGCAGGCTGGGTCAAGTTTTTAGCGCCGTTGCCAAGGAATTTAAAAATGAAACTTAAGAAAAAAATAACTTTTTGGAATTTTTTTGAAGCTTTATTAGAACTTTAGGATTACTAAAAATTAATTAGTTATAACTTATTTCAATTTTTTCAAAAATTATAGAAAAATTATAAAAACCAAAAAATAAAAAATATTATTTAGATATTTTAAAGTATTTTCTGAATTTTACTTTTTGCATGTGGAGTTTAAGATCCGAAGGTTTAGTATGCTATGATTTTGAATTAGAACAACTATAAGAAGAATTTGAAAGAAAAAACAACTTCACAATTCACAAGAAATTGCAAACACATCACAAAATAATATTGAAATTTTAACTACTAAAAATGAGCATCAAAATTTACAAAGACATTTAAGGGATTTTGCAAACCCTACGACAGATGAAATTCACTCAAGTATTCAAGTTCATGTTGTAGCATCTAACTCATTTGAGCTTAAACCTGCAATAATACAAATGGTGCAAAATAATCAGTTTGGGGAAACACCAACATAGGATCCAAATTTACATCTTGCAATTTTTCTAAACTTTGTGAAACATTCAAATATGATGGCGTATCAAATGACGTAATTAGACTTAGAATTTTTCCTTTTTCCTTAAGGGGTAAAGCTAAGATGTGGTTAAACTCACTAGTACTAAGATCTATTAGAACTAGGGCAGATATGACACAAAAATTCTTGGCTAAATACTTTTCTCCTTCAAAAAATGCTAAGCTTAGAAATGATATTACTTCTTTTGTTCAGTATGAAGGGGAATCAATTTGTGAGGCTTGGGAATGATTTAAGGAATTCCTTAAAAAGCGTCCACATCATGCTTTATTTGACTATTTAATTATTCAAACATTTTATAATGGTTTAATAGGATCCTTTAGATCTATAATTGATGCTGCTGCTGGAGGATCTTTCGTGTTAAAATCATCTGATGAAGCTCATGCCTTAATTGAAGAAATGACTAGTAATAATTTTCAATGGCCCTCAAAAAGGGTATATCCTAAAAGAGTGGCTAGTATTCATGATAATGATGATTTTACCATCTTAGTATTTCAAGTTCATGCAATATATAGGAAGTTAGATAATTATGCTATGATTTTTTCCCAAATGCCTGAAATAAGTGAGAAAAAATTATTAAGACAAATGAATGATTCTCAATCATTAGAAACTTTACATGTAGTTGCTAATAAACCCAATAAACCGTATTCTAACTTTTATAACCCAGGTTGGAAAAATCACCCTAATTTTAACTGGAAAAATTAAGGTGGTGGAAATCAACAATGGGGGAACAATCAAGCGAACCCAACAAAAAACTGAAACAATCAAGTTAGTTCTAACTATCGACCTTCTTATCCTCCTGGTATTAATAACCAAAAATTTAAGGAAATTAAGTTATCTATATAAGAAATTAGTTTTACAAATGGGTAATCAAGTGCAAAGTCAAAGTGTTGCAATAAGAAATCTTGAGAATAAATTGGGATAAACTACTAACGCACTTAGGAATTGACCCCATGGACCACTCCCTAGTAATGTTGGAATAAATCTGAAAAACAAAGGAATCGAATTATAAAAAATTAAAACTTTTCAACTTAGGAGTGGAAAGGAATTAAATGTTGGAATTCAAAAAGAGGTTGAAGCTGAGATAGAGATTGAAGAAACTGAAAAACCTATAGAAATTATTCCTATAGACTAAGAACAATCTTTCTCTCTAACTAAAAAAGATTTAGAAAGAGCACCAGCTCTTTTTCCTCAAAGACTTAGCTAGCAAAAGCTCGATCAACAATTTTTAATATTTTTTAAGATATTTAAGAAGCTTAAAATCAATATTCCATTTGCAGAAGCTTTGGAACAAATGTCAAGTTATGCCCAATTTATGAAAGATATATTAAATAAAAGAGGAACTTTGAAGCTTATGAGACTGTTGCACTTAGTGAAGAATGTAGTGAAATAATTCAAAAGAAGTTTCCTCAAAAGCTTAAAGAACCTGGTAGCTTCACTATACCCTGTGCGATTGGATAAAAATTATATGGAAAAGCCTTATGCGATTTATGAGCTAGCATTAATCTCTTGCCTTTATTCATTTTTTGAAGGTTAGATTTATGAGAGATTTCTCCCACTACTATAACCCTTTAGTTAGTTGTTCAATCTATCACTTATCCTAAAAGGGTTATAGAAGATGTACTTGTTAAGGTGGATATATTTATCTTCCTTGTGGATTTCATTATGCTTAACATGGAAGAAGATAAGGAAATTCCTATTATTTTGGAGACACCTTTTCTTGCTACCATACGTGCTATGATTGATGTATAGAAAGGAGAGTTGACCATGAGAGTTAATGACCAGGAAGTAACATTTAATGTTCTAAAGTCAACGAGGAACCATTTTAAAGAAAAATATTATAGGATGGATATTATTGATTATATGATTGTTAAACATTACTAAGAAAAATGTGAAGTCATTTCTGAGGAAAAATTTGAAGTGATATTAAATCAAGAAGGATTAGATAATGAAAGTGAAAGTGATTTTAAAGATAAATCATTAGAGATAAATGCTGAGGATACTAAATATGTTCTGGAAAACTTTAAAATTTTAAATAGTATTGAAAATAGTAAATCTCTAATCTCTTCAATTGAAAACCCTCTTGAACTTGAGATGAAAGTACATCCTACAAATTTAAAGTATGCATACTTAGGAAATTCATCAACTTTACCTATGATAATTTCCTTATATTTAACTAGAGACCAAGAAGAAAAATTTTTAGAGACATTAAAAAATTATAAAAAAGCTTTTGGGTGGATATTAGCTGATATTAAATGAATCATTCCTTCAATATGTGTGCACAAAATTTTAATGGAAGATAAATATAAACCTAGGGTTGATCCTCAAAGAAGATTAAATCTAATAATGAAAGAAGTGGTTATAAAAAAAATTTTAAAGTGGTTAGATGCTGAAAATATTTATCCTATTTCTGGTAGTGCATAGGTTAGTCCTATTCATTATGTTCGTAAGAAAGGAGGAGTGACTATAGTCATAAATGAAAAGTTTGAATTAATTCCTAAAATACAAGTCACTAGATGATGAATCTGTATTGACTATAGAGAATTAAAAACCGCCACTAAGAAGGATTACTTTCTTTTACCTTTCTTGGACAAAATGTTGGATATACTAGCTGGACAAAAAAAAATTTACTTTTTGGATGGATATTCTGGTTAACACCAAGTAACTATTGCTGAAGAGGATCAAGAAAATAATACATTTACAACTTATGAGACTTTTTCTTTTAGAAAAATGTCCTTTGGTTTATGCAATGCGCTTACAACTTTCCAAAGGTGCATGATGTATATTTTCTGTGACCTAATTGAGAAAGGAACTGAAGTCTTTATGGATGGTTTCTCAGTTTTTGGAACCTCTTTTGAATCATGTTTAGATCATTTAGTAAAGGTTTTAAAATGCTATGAAGAAACAAATTTAGTTCTCAATTGGGAAAAAAACGTCAATTTATGGTCACAGGAGGGATTGTATTGGGACATAAATTTCTAAAAATGGCACAGAAGTTGATGAAGCACAAATTCAAATTTTAGTTGAATTACAACCTCCTACTTTAGTAACAGTAGTAAGAAGTTTTCAAGAATATGCTTAATTTTAGAGAAGATATATTAAAGTCTTTTCTAGAATTGCTAAGCCTCTATTCCTTTTTTAGAAAAAAGATACTACTTTTGATTTATTTGACGATTATCTAAAAGGCTTCAATTTATAAAGGAAAAATTAATTACTGCATCTATCATTATTTCACTTGACTAGGAAAAACAGTTAGAATTAATGTGTGATGCTAGTGATTACGATATTGGAGCTATTTTAGGACAAAAATATGATAAGATTTTTTAAATTATATATTATGCCAGCAAAACTCTTAATGAAACTCAAATTAATTACATAATAACTGAAAAAGAGATGTTGACAATAGTATATGTTTTTGATAAATATAGACCATATTTTCTTGGAGCTAAATGCATTGTGCATACTGATCATTTCATTATTAAATATCTTTTGTCAAAGAAGGATGCAAAATAAAGATTAATCATATCGGTCCTACTTTTGCAAGAATTCGATTTCCAGATAGTGGATATAAAAGGTGCTCATAATCAAATTGCTGATCATTTGATAGACTTGAACATGAAAATGAAAAAGAACAATGAGGATAACATAAATGAAAATTTTCCTGATGAACAACTTTATGCTATTGTTGAATGGAATATACTGTGGTATGCAGACATAGTTAATTACTTAGTAATATTCTACCATATGGACTAACAAGCCACAAAAAAAAGTAATTTATGTATGATGCAAGATTTTAATTTTAGGAGAACCCTTATTTATATAAAAGATGTCAAGATTCAATCATTCAAACATGTGTACCAATTAATGAAACCCTAGAAATTATACAAAAATATCATAAATCTGAATTTGGGAGACACTTTGGAATAGATAAGACTACTTTTAAAATTCTGCACATTAGATTTTATTGGCCTACATTATTTAAGGATGTTAATAATTACGTGAAAAATTGTGATCGATGTCAGAGAGTAGGAAATAGTTCTAAAAGTGGTGAAATGCCCCTAAATTTTACTTTAGAAGGGTTTAGGGTTTTTTATGTGTCGGGTTTAGGTTATATGGGACTAGTTGTACCATCTACAGGAAAGATTTATATCTTATTAGATGTGGAATATGTGTCTAAATTAATTTAAGCAATAACATTGCCTCATTGTGATGCTCCGAGTGTTGCAAAATTTTTAAGCAAAAATATTTTTATTGGATTTAGAATGCCAAGAGTGATCATTACTGATGGGGGAGGTTACTTTAAGAATTATAGAATTGACACATTGCTTAGAAAATATGGAATTAAACATAGGATAGCCACAGCTTATCACCCTCAAACTAGTGGATTAGCAGAAGTATCAAATCGTGAAATTAAAAGAATTTGGGAGAAAACTATAAATATTAATAGAATCGATTGGTCTGATAGACTTGATTCTACATTATGGGCTTATAGGTCTGCTTATAAAACTCTTAGGGGAATGTCTCCACATAGGCTTATATTTGGAAGAGCTTGTCATATACCAATTAAATTAGTGTATAAAGCTTACTGGGAGATAAAAGAATTTAATTATAATTTAAAGGATGCTGGAGAAAAATAATTATTGCAATTAAATCAGTTCGAGAAAATTAATAATGAATCTTATAAAAATGCTAGAATTCATAAATAAAAGATGAAAATTTGGCATGATTGAAAAATTTTTAAGAAAGGGTTTTGAATCTGGACAAGAAGTTTTATTATACAATACTCGAATGAAATTATTTTCTGGAAAACTAAGTTCAGGTAGATGGGGCCATTTATTGTGCTAAAAGTTTATCCTTATGGGGCTGTGAATATTAAAGATCCAAAAAATGAATGTATAATTAAAGTAAATAGACATATGTTGTAAACTTACATTGGGGAACACAAGCACTATTATAAAGAAACTTTGATGCTAGGTCAGTCCGAGTAAAACATTTAGACAAGTCGGGCTGACGATGTAAAACAAAGTGCTTTGTGGGAGGAAACCCATAATGCATTTATGTTATTTGATTCATGTTTATTATTGATGTAGTATCGTGACCATCTTTTAATATAGTAGCATTTTTAAACACTATTTAAGGTATTAAACATGATTGAATTTTGAAAAAAAATTTATGATAGGCAAATTAGTATTCACTAAGGCACTGGCGCCAGAATTCATGCCTATGTGCTAGAGACCTGTGAAGCTGACACATAGGCGACAATATCCGGTGCTTAGGTGATACAATTTTTAGACGTGGGGAAAACTGCCACGTTGTAGTTTTCCCCATTTGTTTCCTTCAAAACTACCTTACCTTCGTCCCCTATCATAAAAAAATTGAAAATTACACTAGAGAAAAAAAAATATAGAGGAAGTTTGAGATTTTGCTTCCATTCACTTGCTTCCATGAAGAGTAGAAATAATGATAAGTCCATTGGAGATAAGTTTATGCAAAATGATGCCCAAACCTATTTCAATAAGTTTTGAGCACTGAGTTTAGAAAGGATGTCGAGCAAATTGTGGAAGATTGAAAAGGAGTTGTCAGATTTACACAACAAGATGCATGAAATATATCATCAGTATGAGCATTTGGAGTGGCAGATGAAACTCCAATCCAATCACATGGCATTCTATCAGGATTATCAGGTAACTATCTATAGCAAGAACAATTGGATTGACAAAAAAATTTCTATGAAATTTCCTCGGGCTCCTTTCTTCCACATATTTGATCGCAGCTATTTGGCATGTGAAAAGGGTGATGAGAATGAGGTCAAAAAGGGCTGATCATTGGAAGGATTCTAGTGTTTATGTTTCATGTTTTTGTTGACTTTTTAAAAGATATTTTGTGTGCTACTTAATCTAGTACTTGATTATGTGGTTGTGTGCTATTAATTTCTAGTGTTCTAAACTATTTTAATGTCTGATGTATTGTCACATTGTGGATACTAATGAATATATGTGTTGTGAAAAATTTGTGTTAGAATGATGTACTCAACTTTGGACCAAAAATCATGATTGATCAATTAGAAGATAGAAGATGTTGAAAGGTTTGAAGTTTGATGATAAATTAATAAAAAAATTTGATTTAAAGGCTTTAGTCTTATTGTGTTACACTTAAAAACAAAAAAAAAATGAAAATTTTGGGTATGGCGCCTAGGCGCCAGAACTGGCACCTACGCGCCAAAATTCGGTACACCTTGGCGCCTAGGCGCAAAAATCAACGCCTAGGCACTGGTTCAACTGAACCAGCCAAAACTCAAAATTTTTGCAATTTAAACCAAACCAATGCCATTTTGGATGACTAAGCTTCATCGACTTCATCTTTTTCATGAATATCGATCCTAGAGCTCCCCTTGTGCTGAAATCTTCAAGATTTTGGACATAATACCACTAGATTTCATCTTTTCAAGGTTTGATCTACATTTTGGCTTATTTATTTTGCAATTTCACCATGGATCTTTCATACATTATGTGGAGACCAAAATTTGAAAAAATATTTGATTAAGTAGTGAAAAATTCATGGATTTAAGCTTCGCTAGTTTGAAAAAGCTTATAGGAAGCCTTTTATTTTAATTTAAAATATGTTAAAATTTTTCTTCAAATTTTTAGATGGCTCCTAAGATGAAGCGAGAAAAGGGAAAGGAAGCTTTTGATAATGCCAAATTTGTCAATATAAAAGAACAAATTTGTTATAATATTTTTGCATCGTCGAGAAAGCTTATTACAAAGCGAAGCTTCCATAGACCTAGTGGAGCTTTTGAAAATGTTATTGTGGCTTGACAGTGGGAAAGCTTTTGTTATTTTTCTGCTATTGCCGTCAATGTTGTTGTACGAGAGTTTTATGCAAACTTACCTGAAGCAGCTGATGACGAGGACTTTGTTGAGGAAGAGGAGTGTATTTCATTGTTGAGTGGATAAATGTGGTATATGGTCTTCCACCTGCTACTGATTGTTTCTATTTTGAGTACACTCCATCTGAAGCAGAGTTAGATTAGATCATTGCATATTGGACTGGTGGACATGGAGCCTGACAGATTTGGAATGATCGTAAAGTAATTTTTTCTTCTTCTAAGCTCAATGCCACCTCAAAAGCCTGACATTATTTTATTTCTGCTCGCCTCCTTCCTTCAAATCATTTGAATGAGGTGATTAGAGAAAGAACCATATTAAACTAATATATTCAAGAGATGAAACCTATAGATGTTGGCTCTCTTATTTATGAGACTATTAGTTCTTCTTCTTGAGCTTGTACTACTTCAGGTCTTAGTTTTCCTTCTTAGATATTTACAATTTGCAAAGACTCTAGAGTAAAATTTGAACATTTGGAGGAGCATTTCAAGCTACTCAAGCCTATCGAGAAGGCCAATGTAGATGTGTACAACCGACCTAGAGATAGAGCTCACGATGCACCTTATACCACTACTTCTAGGCCTTCTACTTCTAGACCTTCTACTTCCACTACTACCGAGCCTCCATCTGGTTTCTAAGATGTGTCAAGTGAGAGATATTTGGAGCACCATAACAAATTGTTTTTGATGCAGAGCTGTATGGAAGATATGGAGAATAAATTTGATCACATAACAAATTATGTTCGGAGAAAGAGGGATTATTATGCAAATTATGACGAAGCATTAGTGAATTCATGAAGGGATATCAGTTTGTTGAGTTTCCTACTAGCCATCGATTTACTCCTCATATAGGCCTGAAATCCATGGAAGAAGATATGCCATTTAATTTTGATGATGATGATGATGATGAAGGAGATGAATAGGCTTTCTTACTCTTTTGTTGTAGATATGGTGTTTTTTTTCCTATGTTTGGACTTCTGATGTATGACTATGTAGGATTGCTTGGTGTAATTCTATTTTTTTATTTGCTCCTCTTTATTTATTTAGTATTTGATATGTGTTAGAGTAGAGTTTTAATATTTGCAAGCTTTTCATGATATACCTGTATTAATTTAAGTATTCTATTACTCAATACTTACTTTTATTATACCTGTAATGTTCTCATACTTAGAAATTTTTAAATTTTCTCTTTCTTCATGCTTACTATAAACTGAACTATTTTAAACAAATTTAAAATTTTGGTTTGGGGTAAGGAAGAATTTTTTTTTTAAAAAAAACTGAACTTTATTTGTCCTAAGTAAAATATATTTAAAAAAAATATTTTAATAAAACCTGTGATATGTTGGGATAGCTTGAGATAACTATATTTTGGAGTTTTTAAAAAGTATAATAAACTTAAGTAAAAGTTTTTAATAATAAAGATTATTTCTGGATTTGAGATATTTAGTATAAGAGTATAAGATTATGCTTTTACTATTTAAATAAAGAAAATTATATTTTAGAAAATGTTAAGGATCTTGGATTTTTATTTGAAAAGAAAGAATTCGGACTTTATGAAAAATATTTTTCAAGTCTAATACACAGTTATGAAGTATAAAAATGTGGAAAGTTTTTAACTTTAGGAAGAGGATGGTGGAGTTCAAAATCATTAAAGACTATCAGATATAGTAATCCTCACATGAAATGAACAGAAAAAGAAAGGATTAAAAATGATCCTGAAAGAAAAAAAAAAGAAGAATAAAAAGAAAAGAAAATAAAAAAAGAAAAATATATGTGAGGAGAAGCTTGAGAAGATGCCTAATAAAAAATTGGCTTCACTTAAATCATCATAAGGAAAAGAACTTAATTGCATTTCTAAGCTTATTTATAGTGTATTAGCATCCTTACTAGAAAGGTTATCATGAAATTCTTTTTCTTGTAATTTTGTTAAGTATCTTTAATATAGCAAACTCAATTATTCTTGAAATAAATAGAAAATCAGAATTCTTAGACTTGACTACTAAATATTTTTACATTCCAATTTTAGTTTATGTTATTAAAATATTTCTAATGTTTTACTATTTCATTTAGAAAATAAAACTATAGAAATCTTAAAGTAAAACTCAATTCCATAAGCTATACTTTTTATCTATGGTAAAAAAGGTAACTTGAGGACAAGTAAAGTTTAAGTTTGGGGGAATTAATCCACCTTAAAATTACCAATTTTTATGCTCATTTTATGCTCAATATTTGAGACTATTATGCTTTAATGATAGGTATTTTTATGTTTTTGGTTGCAGGTGCAAGAAAAGAGTTTTAGAGTAAAAAAGAAGCAACATGGGCTACATTAGAGAAAATTGCCAAACCAACCAAACTGGCGCTTAAGCGCGGTGCAGAACTTGGCTGGTGCTTAGGCATGATAGTTGAGTGCCAAGGCACCATAGTTATTTTCCTAGAAGAATCATTGAATAAGGTCAAATTTTGAAGAGATGCCTGAAGCAAAAGCTGTATAAATAAGGATTAATTTCAAGAGGCTAGGGGGTTAGATATATAGAGTCATATAGTGTGTGAGAGTGTTAAGTGTGTGGGTAGTTTTCTTTGTGAGTATTTGTGATTTCTGAAGTTTGTGAATCTTACAAGTGTTCATTGAAGTCAGATAAGTCAGTGAAATTCAAAGGAGTGCTTAGGGAAACATTTCAAATAAATATCTGTACCTTTGTCTTAAGTCTTGTACTTTGGATTTGAGTTTTATAAATATGTTTTGTTTTGTTATCACCATGCATTTTGAGTAGTTTTCTCTCTTTCTCTTTTAAATATGAAGCAATTAAGTAAGCCATTTTGATTTTGTTTAGAAATTCTTTTATTAATAAAATTTGTGATGAAATTTTTACGGGTCCTTCATTCCTTTACAAATTAGCCACTTATTTTGTTAAAATTTGTTGAGGAAACTTATGGACCCTAGAGGGCTAAATTTCTTGACTTGTAAGTATCACGTTTCACTTTAGAAAGAGCAGTGGTGATTGCCCGAGGGGGAGTGCAAATAGATAGAGAGATAAGGTTTGATGGGCATAGAATTGATGTTTCTAGAGTGATAGGCTAGATTCTTTTTTCAATTTGATCTAGAGATTGGAACAAAGGGTCACTGATAGGTCCTATAAGGAGGACATAGTGGGTAATCTAGGTGTGAGAGACTATAACCTACCAGCACTACTATACATGCTAACACCAACTTTAGATTAGTCAATGTTCCTTACTCATAAAAAGAAGTAAAGAATATGTATGATCTTATTTGTCACAATACCACATTTAAACTTCTAAACATTTAAAATCCTACACTGATTATTAATTATTTGCAAGGAGAAAGTATCTTTTTATATATTTTCTAAAACATTACATTTACTTTTTACTTACATTTATAAAAATTAGTAAAATTAATTCCATCATTTATTAATTTAGATATTTGCTACAATTATAAGTAAAGTTCTCTTAAAGTCAAAATTTCTAAATTTCATTGATTTCTTTTTATTTATAGTTCCCTGTGGGATCGACATTGGGTTTTGTATATAAAATCCTATATTACTTGAAATGATACATATACTTGCATAGTACCCATAGTGAGAAAATTATTTCTTTAAATTTTATCATATAACATTTGCTCTCACTAGCCACTAAATATAATTTGGGTCAAGTTTTTAGCATATTAAGGAATATAATATCTGCGTAATTGTGGGTCAAGTCATACATCAAACACGTGCTAATCAAGATGCAAAAACTAACATTACTCGCCAAGAAATCCATGTAGGAAATGTTTGTTAATGCATCATGACCAACAGCGAGTCACTCAACTAACAAGTACAATTCATCATCGAGATAATTAGGGAATGCACAAGCAGATGCAAAGTGAGCAAGTGCGTTGAAACTACTCCATCGATGTAAGAGTGACCAAAAGGTTGCAAATATTCATCACAAGTATACGACGACATATATTAATGATAAATTTGCCAATAATGCAAATATGTGAATGCAAGAAATATTGCACAAATGATTTTATGCTTGGAGAAAATTAAACCTTGCCCCAATAGTGACCAAGTACACAAGCATAAGGCAAGCACACGTAATATGTGATGCAACATGAATGTAGACAAAAACACTTCATGTAGAGGAACACACTCATGAAAATGTTGGTAGTTGTCAGGGGAGATGGGTATCATGATTTGTGCACCAAGTAGGTTTACAGACTAAGAAGCGTGACCTGAGCTAGGTGAGAATTGTGTACCTGAGTAGACATACACTACGCACTAGGTGGGTTCAGAGGCTAGGAATCATGAGCCATGCCAAGTGATACAATGATATATCGTTGGCACTCCAAGGTAGTGTTGTAGAAAGTGAAGGAGTGTAATTCTCATTAAGGAGAATTACATGTCAAGTAGGTCTAATGTGCTAGTCATCCCTGTAGAGGACACCTAAGTTGTAAGTGAAGCAAACATGAAAGAGTGAAAAGTGCAAATGCAAACACACATAGCATGATAAATAGTGACATAAGGATGTCAAGAAGCAGATGCACAGAGTATTGCCCAAGTGGGGCATAGATACCCACTATGAGCATATGTAGGCATATTCCTATGGGTGCATATCAGGGTGCTGGTGTGACTGTGCTAATGCAGACAATGTGAAAAGCAAGCAATAACACAACATTCAAAGTAGATCAGTGATCCACTATAAATTACCTATTTTTAGTGCATATTTTATGATCATTTTATGTATATTTTTAGTGATATTGCACTTTAAAGGAAGGAATTTTGCATGTTTTTGGTTTCAGGTACATGAAATGGACATTTGGAGAAATGGAGGGAAAATTAGCAAAAGTTATGCAAAATGGCATGGTGCCATAACACCGTCCCCTAATGCTATAAAACCATAGACATGGGTAACGGACACTATAGCACACAGACTGGTACTATAGCATCAATAACTACCAGATCCATTGAATTTGGCCAAACTTTGAAGGGGTGCTTGAAGCAACCCTTGGTTATTTTAAAAGATCTATTAATATACAAAATTAGTCAAAATAGAGGACTTTTTGGCAGTATTTGAAGTCTCGCTTAGCGTTTAAGTGTAGTTTTAGGGTGTTTTGTGTTGTAATAGTAAGAGTTTGGAGATTTTTTCAAGGAGACTCCAAAATCTGTGTTGGGGAAAAGACAAATGGTACTTTGTATTTGTATTTAATTTTTTTTTTCTAAGACTTGGATTTTAATTCCAATTTGGTGTTTTATTTTATTCTCCATGAATTCTGATGAGTTCCCTTTCTTTCTCCTTGTTTTTGAGAATTAATCTTGTGGGATGAGAATGATTTAAAGATTTCTATTTACTTTTAAGAGTTGTGATCACATTTTCATTGATTCTTCATTGAATTTACAAATTGGCCACTTGTGAGGTTCAAATCCGTTAAGAAACATAAAGACCCAGGAGGGCTATGATTTAACTCAACTCATGAGTGTCACATTTCATTCTAGGAAGAGCCGTTGCAATCCCCTAAGGGGGAGTGCAAATAAATAAGGAGATAAGTTTTGATTGACATGTAATTAATGTTTCTAGGGTGACAGACTAGATTCCTTTTCAAATTTGGTTTAGAGTTTGCATTGTAAGGGTCCTTAGTAGGTCTTATAGAGAGCACAGTGGGTAATCTTGAGATGAGAGGCCAGAATCTATTCATCTACTACACAAGCTGGTGAAAAACTCTAAATTAGCCAATGTTCTTTGCTAGCACCAAGAGGGGGTAATAAATAGGAATGTTTCTATTTGTCACAATACATCATCATATTTTTACTCATTTAAATCCTGCATAGATTATTATCTCATTACAAGAGGAAAGATCTTTACTTATTGTTCAAACTCGATAGAATTAATTTTATTAAACTGTTAGTTATAGTTATTTTTTTTGCTTTAATTTAGTCTTAAATGTTATTATCATTTCATTTTAATTTAAATCTGCAATTCAAATAAAATCTGCATTTGAGTTTAGTAAGCTAATTTAAATAGTTCAACTATCCTCGTGGGATCGATACTAGGGTTTTTAAGGAAAATACTTTATTACTTGAAACAATAAGTATACTTGCGTAGTACCTCTGGTGTGATGCATTATTAATTTTTTTTCATATCATTACATTTATTCACACTAGATGTTGATTAAAAATTGCATCAAGTTTTTAGCAATATTTTAGAGATTAAAGATGCAAGTAATTGCAGGTCGGGTCAAGTTTTTGGTGACGTTGTCGGGGATAGGTAACAAAATTATTTTTAAATTTAGAAAGTAAACTTTTTTATTTGTAATTTTTTTTTATTTGTAGATTTTATTTTGTTGAAAATTTAAAAAAACAGAAAAAATGAAAATATAAAAAAAAAATTGAAAAATAGTTTTTAAAAATTGAAAAAAAAATAGAATAAATTCTATTTTATTTTCTTGTGATATTCAAATTTCTTAATTTTATTATCTGTATTCGTAGTTCATGATCTGAAGGATTAGTGCCCTACAATTCTGAATTAGAACGCACTATAAGAAAAAATTGAAAATAAAGAAGACTTCATAATTTTTTAGATATGTCGAACACTTCACAAAATAATATTAAAATTCAAATGGTGAAAATGAACATCATAATTTAAAAAAACCTTTATGGGTTTGTGCAAACCCTATGATAGATGAAATTCACTTAAGTATTCAAACTCTTGCTGTAGTGGCTAACTCTTTTGAACTTAAACTTGCAATAATACAAATGATACAAAATAATCAATTTTGGGGAACATCAAATGAGAATCAAAATTTACATCTTGCATGTTTTTTAGAACTGTAAGCTACATTTAAATATGATGGTGTATCAAATGATGTCGTTAAACTTAGAGTTTTTCCTTTTTCATTAAGGGATAAAACTATTAGAACTTGGGGAGGTTTGGCAGAAAAATTCTTGGCTAAGTATTTTTCACCTAAAAAAATGGCTAAACTTAGAAGTGATATTACTTCTTTTAGTCAGTATGAAGGGGAGTCAATTTATGAAGCTTGGGGAAGATTTAAGGAACTCCTTAGAAAGTGTCCACATCATGCTTTACCAAACTAGTTAATAGTTCAAACTTTTTATAATGGGTTAGTTGGATCCCTTAAAATCTATCATATATGCTATTATTGGAGGTTTATTAATGTCTAAATCATTAGATGAAGCCTATGTTTTAGTTAAAGAAATGACTACAAATAATTTTCATTGGCCTTCTGAAAGGTAAATCCTAAGAAAGTACCTAGTATTCATGATAATGATGTTATATCGATGGTTGCTTAACAAGTTGTTGCATTATCTAGGAAAATAGACCAAATTGTAATGAATTTTTCTCAAACACCTTAATTGATTGAAGAAATTTCATTATCACAAATGCTTGATTTTGAAACTTCATTAGAAACTATAAATGCTATTAATAGACCCAATAACCCTTATTTCAATTATTATAACCTAGGTTGGAAAAACCATCCAAACTTTAACTGGAATTACAATTCTAGTGGTGGAAGTCAAGAATAAGGGAAAAATCATGTAAAACCATTAGGAAACTGGAATAATCAGGGTAATTCTAACTTTAGACATACTTGTCCTCCTAGATTTAATAGTAATCAAAAAGTTATAGAGAATAAGTTGTCTTTAGAAGATATGCTGTAACAAATGGGCAATAAATTACAGGTCAGAGTGCTACTATAAGAAACATAGAGAATCAACTGGGGTAAATTGCTAACGTACTTAGAAATAGACCTCCTCAAGGAGTACTTACTAGTAATGTTGAGATCAATTCTAAAGATAAAAGAGTAAGAGCAAGTTAAATCTATTCAACTAAGAAGTGGGAAGGAATTGAGTGTTAGTGTTCAACAAAAAATTGAAGTTGAGGGAAAAGATAAAGAAACTGAAAAACCTGAAGAAAGTATTCCTAAAAAAGTAGAAAAACCTATTTCTCCAACAAAGAATAATGAAGAAAGACCACCACTTCCTTTTTCTCAAAGACTTAAATAGCATAAACTTGATCAACAATTTTCAGGTTTTTTTGAGATATTTAAAAAACTTACAATTAATTTTTCTTTAGTGGAAGCTCTGAAACAAATGTCAAGTTATGTAAAGTTTATAAAAGGAATTTTATATAAAAAAAAGAAGTTTAAAGATTATGAGACTGTTGCACTTAGTGATGAGTGCATCGTAATAATTCAGAAAAAACTTCCTAAAAAACTCAAAGATTCTAGCAGTTTCACCATACCTTGTGCAATTGGAGAAAAAAATAATGGAAAAGCTTTATGTGTTTTGGGAGGAAGCGTTACCCTTATACCATTATCTATATTTAGTAGACTAGTTTTAGGAGATATTTATCCTACTACTGTAAGCATACAGTTAGCTGATAGATCTATCACTGATCCTAAAAAGGTTATAGAAGATTTGTTTGTTAAAGTGGATAATTTTTTCTTCCTTATTGATTTCATTGCAATGGATATGGAAGAAGATAAAAAAATTGTTATTATTTTTGGGAGACCATTCCAAGCTACTGGATGTGCAATGATTGATGTGAAAAAAGGAGAATTAATCATGAGAGTTAATGATCAGGAAGTAACTTTTAATGTGCTTAAATCTATGAATTATACTAGTAAAGGAGAAGATGGTAAATGTTACAGAATGGATATAATAGACTGTATGATTGGTAATCATTTTCAAGAAAGATGTGAAGTAATATTGGATCAGAAAGATGAAGTAATTTTGTTACAAAAAGAATTAGAAATTGAAAAGGAATTTGAAAGTGACCCAAAAAATAAAATCACTGAGGAGTTAAATTATTTTCAGAAAGAATTTGAAATTTTGGATATTACTGAAAATAGTAAACCTCTGATACCTTCTATTGAAAACCTTCCTGAACTTGAGATGAAAGTTCTACCTACTCATTTAAAGTATGCATTTTTGGGGAACTCATCTACATTACATGTTATTATATCCTTAGATTTGAATGATGATAAGATGGAAAGTTATTAGAGACATTAAAAAATCCATAAGAAAGCCTTTGGATGGACATTAGCTGATATTAAAGAAATTAGTCCTTCAATCTATTTGCATATAATTTTAATGGAAGATAATTATAAGCCTAGAATTCATCCTCAAAGAAGATTATATCCTATAATGAAAGAGTTTGTTAAGTAAGAAACATTAAAGCAGTTGGATGTTGGAATTATTTATCCAATTCCAAATAGTTCATGGTTTTGTCTTATTCATTGTGTTCCTAAGATAGGAGGAGTATTGTTGTGAATGAGAAGAATGAATTAATATCTATAAGACAAGTCAATTGATGATGAATCTGTATTGAATATAGAAAATTAAATGCCGCCACCAGGAAAGATCATTTTCCTCTAGCTTTCCTAGATAAAATGTTGGATAGACTAGCTGGGCACCATTATTTAGCTTTTTAGATTGATATTGTGGATACCACCAAACAAGTATTGCTCTTGAGGATCAAGAGAAAGCTACATTTACTATTCATTATGAAAAATTTGCTTTCAGGAGAATGCCATGTGGATTATGTATTACACCTGCAACATTTTAAGGATATATGATGTCAATTTTCTATGATTTAATTGAGAAAGGAACTGAAGTTCTTATAGATGATTTCTTAGTTTTTGGAACTTCTTTCAATTCATGTTTAGATCATTTATTAAGGGCTCTAAAACACTGTGAAGAAACACACTTTATTCTAAATTGGGAAAAACGTCAATTTATGGTTATAGGAGGAATTGTTTTAGGACATAAAATTTCTGAGAACAGCATGGAAGTAAATCCAACAAAAAATTAAATAATTATTGAATTACCACCCCTACTAATTTTAGAGGAATAAGAAGTTTTTAGTGACAGACTTATTATATAAAAAATTTTTATAAAATTTTCATGCCTTTATGTCAATTGTTGGAAGAAGAAGTTAATTTTGATTTTAATGATGAATGCCTTAATGCGTTTAATTTATTGAAAGAAAAATTAATCACTGCACCTATTATAGTTTCATCTGATTGGACAAAATCTTTTGAATTAATGTGTGACTCTAGTGATTATGCTATTGGAGCTATGTTAAGGCAGAAATATGATAAAATTTTTAAAGTAATAGACTATGTTAGTAAAACCCTTAATGAAGCACAAATTAATTACATTATGACTAAAAAAAAGTTATTAGCTATAATATATGCTTTTAATATATTCATATCTTATCTTATTAGAACCAAATATATTGTTCATACTGATCATTCTACTATAAAATATTTATTGATGAAGAATGATGCAAAGCCATGATTAATTAGATGGGTCCTTCTAATGCAAGAGTTTAACTTTCAAGTTGTGGATAGGAAGGGTACTAACAACGACTTTATATATGCTTAAAAATACAAGAATTTGATACTGCTGCTAGAAGATTTAATTCCTCGGCAACGACGCCAAAAACTTGATAGCGGTTATATATTCGATAAAGATATATATAAAATATTCAATAATTGCAAAAAGTCACACTTATCAACGCAAATATACGTATCGCTTAAGTAATATAGGACTCTAATGGTCTAATGGAGTCCTAAATATCGATCCCACAGGGAGTAATATTAGAACTACGAACTAAGACTTTAGAAAAGCAATACTTTAATCACAATAATGGAATTCAATTTGGTCATCAGCCACTAATAAGAAATTGAAATAAATATTTAATTTTAATAACTCTTAAAGTGAATGTATAAAGTGAATTAATTTAAATTGGATTGTGCCAAATGGGAGAAAACCTATTCTTTACCCTTTGGTCCAGGCTTAAAGAACATTGACTAATCCTATGCTTGTTTACTGAATCTGCGGCTAGACTGGGAGGATACCATCTCTCACTTTGGAGCTCCCACATTCCCCTCATTTGAGGGCTAACATCTACACTTTAGCACCCAAATGATAGGACCGAATTGAGGATTTTAGTTTTTCACTCTGAAATCTCCAATTCTATGCCCGATAATTTTATTTCCCTATTTATTTGCACCCAACTTGAAAGTAAATTAAGATCGAAGTGAAAAGATCATCACAACTTCTTTAACATTCTGAAGGCTCAACTAATTCAAATCACCATTTCAAAAAATCTCAAGACAAGGAGAAAGACAAAGAAAACTACTCAGAACTCATGGCGAAGATACGACAAAACTAGAAATTTATACTACAATAAGTAAATACCACTTATCTCTAATTCCTCCCCAAGCAAACTCCTCAAAATTCCTCTGAATCTCTTCCTTTCATTACAGTACACAGAATTCTTCTTTGAAGCGGCAAGGAGGAAGAAATCTCTCACTTTCCCTCCACTCTTACAATCTCTCGAAGAATTCCTCACAATCTAACCCTAAATTAAACTCTCTACACTCTCTTCAACTTCCTCCCCTCACCTCAATTTTTGGCCAAAAGTTTTTCTTAAAGTTGTAGAAGAGTTTTCTCAAGAGTTGCCTAAGCATCCCCTAAAAAATCGTCCACATTCAATGCACCTGTTGAGATAATCTCCGATCTTGCCGTCAGCGGCCTCGAGGGCGCCGTCAGCGGCCTTCTAAAATATTTAATTCTAAACTCTCGAGAAAAACCCGCACCAGCCGTCGGCGCCGTTGGGCTCGTCGTCGGCGCCCTAGTTCAAATTTTCATATTTTGGTCATTTTTGCTCCAAATTCGCCCCTTTTTGCATCTTTTTGCTCCAATGACCATAATTCAACATACCTGCAATAAAACATAAAAAATACCCTTCTTTAAAGTGCAATATCATCAATATTAGTATAAAATAGGTATGAAAATCTCAACATATTTTCCTTTGGTCAGGTACTGATAATCAAATTGTTGATTATTTATCAAGACTTGAAAATAAAAATGATAATTTTAATGATGAAATTAATGAAACTTTTTTTGATGAATAATTATATGGAATTAATAAATGGCAAGTTCCGTGGTATGCTGATATGGTAAACTATTTAGTTAGTAACATTTGACCTTATGGACATGATAACCATCAAACTAGAAAGTTCATTTATGATTCTAAATTTTATTTTTGGGATGGCCCTTATTTATATAAATAATGCAAGGAATTAATTATTCAAAGAAGTGTACTAATTGAAGAAACCCAAGAGATTATACAAAAGCGTCTTAAATCTAATTTTGGAGGACATTTTGGGGTTGATAAAACTGCTTTTAAAATTTTGGCCTGCACTTTTTAAGGATAATAATTATTATATAAAAAATTATGATATACGTGAAAGAGTAGCAATATTTTTAGAAGAAATGAACTACCACTAAATTTTACTCTTGAAGTTGAAATTTTTGATGTTTAGGGTTTGGATTTTATGGGACTATTTATACCATCTTTAAGAAAAAAATATATTTTAATAGCTGTGGATTATGTTTCAAAATCGATTGATGTGATTGCTTTACCTCGGTGTGATGCTAAAAGTGTTGCAAATTTTTTAAGGAAAAATATTTTTACAAGATTTGGAATGCCAAGAGTAATCATTACAAATGGGAGAAGTTATTTTATGAATAGAATAATTGATACAGTAACTCAAAAATATGGAATCAAACATCAAATTACCACAACTTATCATCTTCAAACTAGTGGTTTGACAGAAGTTTCCAATTGAGAAATTAAAAGAATATTGGAAAATAATGTAAATCATAACAGAAGAGATTGGTCGGCTAGATTTGTTCTGCATAATGGGCTTATATGACTGCTTACAAAACTCCTATAGAAATGTCTCCATATAGACTCATATTTGGAAAAGCTTGTCATTTGCCCATTAAATTAGAACATAAAGCTTTTTGGATAACAAAAGAGCTTAATTACAATCTGGAAGATGCTGGAGAAAAATTAAATGAGCTTGTGAGATGAGGAATGAATCTTATGAGAATGCAAGAATTTATAAAGAAAAAATGAAAATGAGGCGTGATCAATGAATTCTGAAAAAGAATTTTATTCTTGTATAAGAAGTTCTATTATACAATTCAAGATTGAAATTATTTTTGGGAAAACTTAAGTCTAGGTGTTCAAGACCATTTATTATGGTAAGAGTTTATGTAAATAAAGCTCTTGATATTGAGGACTTTAAGACTAGAAGGATAATTAAGGTAAACAAACATAGGTTAAAAGCTTATATATGTGGAGATAATCCTATATTTGAGGAAATCTTAATGTTGGGTCAACCTGATTAAAACATTAGATATGTTTGACCGACGATGTTAAAACAAGCACTTTGTGGGAGGCAACCTATAGTTATCGGTGTGATTGACTTGATTGTTGATTTTCATTGTGATGAAGTTTTTGATGTAAGTTGGAGTCTTACATGATTATGCTGCACAAAAAGTTATTATATTAATGGAATTGATGATTAGAAGAAAGAATTTTGGAATTTGAAAAAAGATGGTTTGGACTCCTTAGAACCGCCAAATTTCAGTTTTCTTCTCTCTTTTCTCTCTAAATCGACCTAGGATGGGAAGGAAAGTGTTCCTTTGACTTTTTTTTGCATTTTGGTGAGATTTGAGAGTGGAGAAATCAATTCCTACTTCAAGTATTTTGGAGAGCATTGACAATGAGAGATTTGAAGATAACAAGATGGTGCATAATGATGCTCAGGCTTTTTTAACGGATATCTTGCATTAAGGTTGGAGAAACTTATGGACAAACTTGAGAAGATTGAAGGTTAGATCTCTCAATTCCACATCAAACTTGAAAACTTGTTCCACCAATATGAGCATTTGAATTGGCAATCGAAACTCTAATTCAACAATTTGACTTGTTTTTAAGATTGACAGGTGATAATGTTTAGCACAAATTAATGGATAAATGAGAAATTTGCTTCAGACTTTCCTTACACTCCTTTCTACCATTCCTATGATCAGAATTATTTAGTGGGTGAGTAGGAGAATGATACATCTGATTACAACTGGGTCTAAAGTGATTCCGTAGTGAGAAAATTGTGCTAATAATGTGTTCTTAAGTGTAGTGTGTCGAAGTTGTCTTTTTTAAGGCTTTTTGAACTTCTAGATATTGTGTTTGTGTTGTATTAGCTTTATCTATGAATCTGTTGTGTCATTTGTATTTAAAATATTATTAATATAAGAAAACCATGTTATTGTCATGTGAAGGCCTTATGTGTTTGAAATGTGAATTAAGTATTTGAATGTTAAACTTTAAATTGATGTCGAACCCAAAAATAGGCACTAAAAATTGAAAATAAGATTTTAAACATCTTAAATTTTCTATTCTCTATCATGATATAAAAATTTGTAAAACTCTTGGTGCTTATCAATGGCGCTATAGTGCCTAGCCAACCCGAGAGCAAGTTTAAAGGGCTGAACCACCGGTTGACATCATTTTTTACCTTGATTCGTCTTCATTCTATATACATCACATTTTTGCTCCCTTAGGGTGTGTATTTATGCTTGATTTACTTGGAGGAAGGAGTTCAACCTCTATATTTCATCATCTTCGGGTAAGATCTTCATCTTTGCTTTGGAAATTTTTTGATTTCACCATGAATTTCTTCCACATAGTGTGTATGGACGATAATTTCAAAACTTGGTGAAAATGAAGAGAAATCCATGAGTGAATGATTATGTAGTTTAGAATGTGTTTGTTGGAGCCTGAAAATCATATATTTGAGTTTTATTGGAATTTTATTTGAAATTTCTAGATTTTTGTCATGGCGCTTAAGATGAAAAAAGGAAAATGAAAGGGAGTTTTTTATGCTAATAAATTTGCAAGCATGAAAGCTTAGAACTAGTACAATGCAGTCTAAAAATTTGATTGCAGAATGAAGTTTCCTTCATCTTAGTGGTACAATAGAATACATGATTGCAACGCGACAGTGCGAAAGTTATTGCTATTTCACTATCGTTGCTATGTTTTTTGTGGTTAGAGAGTTCTACGAAAATTTATCTTAAAAATCTAATAATTTAGTTTATGTGAGAGGGCAGTGTGAGGATATAAGTTCTGCTTTGATCTATCACATTTACAAACTACATAGTGTTCTTACTGAAGAGGAATTGGATGAAATTATGCAATTTTTGACTAATGGTAATGGAGTGTGGAAAATAAACAATGGACAACGGGTAAAATTTTCTTTCTCAAAGTTAAATGTTCATTCTCGTGCCTGACATTATTTTATTTTTGGTAGGTTGATTCCTACTAATCACTTCAGCGAGGTAACTCAAAAAAGAGCCACATTGAACTACTGCATTCAGATGGACAAATCAATTGACATTGGCTCTTTAATTTACAGGAATATGCTTATTTCTTCAGGTGGACGAACTACTGGAGGTATGGGTTATCCTGCTTTTATTACAACCATGTGTGTTGAATCTGGAGTTGAATATGAGACTTAGGAAGAAGTTTTACCATCTCATAAGCATATTGGAAAGACTAATTTAGAGATGTATGGCAATCATACTAGAGTAAGGTTTAGAAGTAGAGGCTCTGATATTCCTTCTACTTTTTATTCAGCTTCCACTTCAATACCTTCTACATCTGGAACTTCTTTACTTGACACTCTTATGGAACAATTATTCATTCAACAAGGAGATATCTTAACATTATAGAATTAGCAGAAAAAGTTTGAAAACCCATCTTACCTATAATCATGAGTATTGCAGAGAAGAGTGGATCATGATATTACTTATCATGATGCATTGAAGAAACTCTTAAGGGGTGACTACTCGGTAGTATTTCCTACTTTCCCTATATATACACCTTATAAACCTGATGATAGGGAGGAGGATGTTGGCTTTGATGATGATGATGACGGTGATGAAGGAGATGATGATGCGTAGTGCTTTCTATTTGTTTTGTTGTGTTTTATTCTCTATTTTCATGTTAAGATTTTTTGTAGTTAGTTTATTGTATGTTTGTTAGAATGTTTAAATTTGCATTTGTGAAAACTATTAAAGTTTTGATTATTGCACTAAACAGTTATTTTGTTTTTAATGTTTATTTTTCACTTCAATGAATATGCTAGAATGGTCTTTTATGCTACTTTCACTTGTGTTTATTACTTGTACTTGTACTATTATAATGTTTCTAAGCTTTATAATTTTTCTTTCTTCATCAACTAATCAATTGAAATTAATTAAAAATTTAAGTTTGGGGGAAGGAAGAAAATATTTTTAAAAGAATTAAACTTTATTTGTCCTTAAGGAACTATATTCTTAAAATTTATTTTAACATAACCCGTGGTATGTTGGGATTAGCTTTAGATAACTATATTTTTGATTTTATGAATGGTATAGAAAACTTAAGTAAAAAATTTTTGTAATAAGGGTTAGTTCTAAAGTTAAAAATATTAAGTATGAGAGGATAATATTTTGTTTTTACTATTTTAAGTAAAGAAAATTGTATTGTTGGAATAGTTAAGAATTTTAGAGTTTTATTGTAAAAAGAAGGAATTGAAACTTTATGGAAAATCTTTTCAAAGCTAGTACAATTATTTTTAAAATAAGGAGATGTGTAAACATTTTAACTTCAAGAAGAGGATGGATGAGTTCAAAATCATTAAAGACTATCCAAATATAGCAATCCTCACATGAAATGAGAAGAAAAAGAAAGGATTGAAAAAGATCCTAAAGAGAAAGAAAAGAAAAATAAAAAAAGCGAAAAAAGAAGAGTAAGAATGAAAAATTGTGAGGAGAAGCTTGAGGAGATGCGTAATAAAAATTGACTCCACTTGAATCATCTTAAATAAAGGAACTTAATTATATTTCTAAGTTGAGGCTTTAAGTATGAGCATACTTACTAATGAATTCTTTTTGTTGTTCCTTTTTATTGTAATTCTTTTAAGCATTCAAAGTATGAAAAAATTACAATTATTCATGAAATGAATAAAAAAATCAAAAATCTTAGACTTGACTACTAGATATTCCTTTATTTTAGTTTTAACCTGAATTATTAAAAATTTTTCTAAGTTTTCACTATCACATTCTTAAAAAAAAAAACTATAGAAATCTCTAAGTTAGACTCACTTCCACAAGTTATAATTTTTACATAGTATAAAAGAGTTACTTAAGGACAAGTAACAAGTAACGTTTAAGTTTAGGACAAGTAACGTTTAAGTTTGGGGGAATGACCCACCTTAAAATTACATGTTTTTAGTGCATTTTTTATGATTGTTTTATGCAAATTTTTAGTGATTGCACTTTAAAGGAAGGAAATTTTCATGTTTTTAGTCTCAGGTACATGGAATGGACATTAGAGAAAAGGAGGAAAAAATGAGCAAAAGTGGTGCAAAATGGTATGGCGCCATAGCAGCGTCCCCTGATGCTATAGCACCATAAATGCAGGTAATGGGAACTATAGTGCCCAGACCGGCACTATAGTTCCAATAACTACCCTTCTAGAAGATTCAATGAATTTGACCACAATTTTAAGGGGTGTTTGAAGAAATCCTTGGTTATTTTTATAGATCTATTAATATGGAAAAAGATTAGATGAATTAGAGGACTTCTTAGCAACATTTGAAGTCCCACTTTAGTGTTTAAGTTTAGGTTTTAGTGTGTTTTGTGTTGTAATAGCAAGAGTTTGCATATTTCTTCAAGGGGACTTTAGAATTTGTGTTTGAGAGAAGACATAAGGTACTTTGTATTAATGTTTAAGTTTTTTTTTCTATAACTTAGATTTTAATACAAATTTGGTGTTTTGGTTTTAATCTCCATGAATTTTGATAAGTTCCCTTTCTTTCTCCTTATTTTGGGAATAAAACTAGTGGGATGAGAATGATTTAAAGATTTCTATTTATTTTTAAGAGTTGTGATCACATTTTCACTAATTCTTCGTTGATTTTACGAATTGGCCACTTGTGAGATTCAAATCCGTTGAGAAACATAAAGACCCAGGAGGCTATGATTTCACTTGACTCGTGAGTGTCAAACTTCATTCTAAGCAGAGTCGTTGCAATCCCCTAAGGGGGAGTACAAATAGATAGGGAGATAAGTTTTGATGGGCATAGAATTGATGTTTCTAGTGTGACAGACTAGATTAATTTTGAACTTCAGTTTAGATTTTGGATTGTAATGTTTCCTAGTATGTCCTAAAGAGAGGGCACAGTGGGTAATCTGGAGGTGAGAGGCCAGAATCTATTCATCACTATTACACAAGCTGATGAAAAACTCTAAATTAGCCAATGTTCTTTCCTAGCACCGGGAGGGGGTAAAGAATAGGAATGCTTCTATTTGTTACAATACATCATCATATTTTTACTCATTAAAATCCTACATAAATTATTATCTTATTGCAAGGGGTAAGATCTTTACATATTTTTCAAACTTAATAGAATTACTATTATTGAGTTGTTAGTTATAGTTGTTTTTATTTGCTTTAATTTAGTCTTAACTATTCTCATCATTTCTTTTTCATTTAAATATGCCATCTAGATAGAATTTGCATTTGAGTTTAGCATGCCAATTTAAATTGTTCAACTATCCTCGTGGGATTGATACTAGGGTTTTTAAGGAAAATCATATATTACTTGAAAAGATACGTATGCTTGCATAGTACCTCTAGTGCAATTTTTTTCTATTTATATTTCCTATCATTATATTTATTCACACTAGCCGCTGAATATAAATCGGGTCAAGTTTTTGGTAATATTTTGGAGATTAAAAATACAAGTAAATACAGGTTGGGTCAATTAGTTGATTGATACAATTGAGTTGTTTACATCAGACCAATTGATTCACCAAGGACAGTTGATCAATTGATCAGGCTATTGTAGTTGATCAATTGTGTTAATAGGAGGTGGTCGATCGAGACGATTAGGTCATTCAAGGTTGATTGATTGAGTAAATAGAAATAGTTGATCAAGATGATCAGGTTGGTGATAATCAATCAATTGTGCCAACAAGAATAGTTGATCTAGAAGATTGGTTTGATGGATGTAGATTGATCACACTGACGTAAATGACTAATCAAGAAGATTGAGACAGTAAGGGATGATTGGTCAAGTTGATGCAAATGACCGATCTTGACAAATGAGCCAGTGATGACTGATCAATTGAGTCAATAAAAATGGTTGATTGAGATGATCGGGCTAGTGGAGGCTATCAATTGAGTGGATGGAAAGGTTCAATCAACATGATCATGTCGGTGATGGCCGATCAAATGAGTCAATAGAAATGGTTGATCAAGATTATCAGGCTTGTGGTAGCAATCGATCTAGTTGATGGAAAATGATTAATTGAGATGATTAGGCCAGTAGTGACTGATGGATTGAATCAACAGAAATGGTAGATCGAGATGATTGGGTGGTGGCCAATCAATTTAGTTGACATAGATGGTTGATTATGCTAGATGAGGTATGTCGTCGATCGACAACTCATGCAAAATAGGATATTTTTATGTAAGTTTTAAATTAAGTAAGGTAGCACACATGAAAGCAAACACACACATATAATGAAATCCAATCACATTTGATAATGATTTGGACTCATTCTAGCAACCTCATGAGACTCTAAGGTAGGATTGTAGTGAATTCATCAGTTGATCACCATGCAAAGGGTTGATCGTCTGCCTCCATTTTCCAGACATGTTGCAAATTTTTGATGAGGGAAAACCTTTATATTTTAACGAACGAAAAAATTAGGAAAATTTATGTTATCTAGACCTCAAGTGGATCTCATTTTATCATAAAAAGAACAAAACTACTAGCACAATTCTTGGATTGTTGGAATCCTGAATTGTGGTTTTGGAAGCTAAAAAGTAGGTGGTTTCTATTCATAAATTTGTTAGGGATCATAAGGAAATGAGTAACCTAACCTTTGCAGCTTCCTCTAACACAAAAACTTGCCCTAACATCTCTGTCATCAGACCTAGGAGGCTTACTAGAAAAGTAAAATGAGAAATTTAGGGATTCTCACATCCACAGTGGTTGAATCCTAAAGGTGCTAGTATGTTCAGTAATTAAGTTTAAGATTTATGATCCTCTATTTCTTTCAAGAAAAATTGTAATTTTTCATATTAAAGTCACTTAGAAAATTCATAGAAAAAGAACTTCATAAAACTTTATTAATCATTAAGCTAATACTCACATAAAAAGTTTAGAAAATGTTTCCAAGTCTTTTTTCTTAAGTTGATTCAAGAGAAGCCAATTTTTAATTAGGCATCTCCTCAAGCTTCTCTTCACTTCTCCTTTTTTTTTTACTTTTCAGGATCATTGTTAATCTTCTTTTTTTTTATGTATGTGAGGATTACTATATCTGGATAGCCTTTAATGATTTTGAACTTCACTTTCCTCTTCTTAAAGTTAGGAACTTCTTACATTTCTTCACTTAACAAATTTATAATAACTTAAAAATTACATAAAGTTTAGTTCTTTTCTTTTTACATGAATCTTTTAAGATTTTTTATACTTCAAAAATACAAATTCTTTTACTAAAAATAGAAAAACATAGTCTTATTCTCTTTTACCAAATATCTTAGTCTCTAGAATTAACCTTTATTATTGAAATTTAATTTACTTAAATTTACTATATATTTAGAAACATAAATATAGCTATCCAAAGTTAACCCCTAATACCAAAGGTCATGTTAAATTTAAAATTTTTGAAAATATTGTTAAGTGAGGACAAATAAAATTAAGTTCTATCTTTTCTTATTTTAAAATAATTTTTCTCCCCCCCCAAACTTAATTTTTCTTAAATGATTTACATGAAGAACTTTAAAAATAGAAGGGTGAAAGAAAGCATTAAATACATAAAGAAAATTCATAGCTGTTGATGATTCTGATTTTTACAAATAAATTTTGAAATACTGTTGGTGCTAATATGAAAAACTACAAGGCTTAAAACATTAAATTGCACATAATATATATAAAATTTGCTGAGAAAAAGTTAATTACAATAAATATAACAAAGTGCTGAAACTAACAACATAAATAAACTAAATGAAAACAGTTTTATACATTACAGTTTCACATTACAACATAACAATAGAGTCTCAACAATATCACAAAATAAACAATACAATCACAAAGTATAACACAAAAAAATAAACATACAAAACGATCACCAGTCATCATCTTCTTCATCATCAACATCTAACTTCTGCTGCTGACATAGAGTATAAACAGGGTGAATAGGGAACTGAACTGTATGATCACCCCTCAGGTATTTCACTAAAGCATCATCATAAGCAGCATCATATTCAAACTTAGAGCGAATCAGGCCATCTGTATGAGCATTTCTGGCCTTCATGTTCAACATCCTATGATCAATCCTCAAAATATCTCCCTGTTGAATCATCATCTAGTCTAATAACTCCTTTTTATTGGGGTCACTTGAAGTAGGCTCACTAAAAGTAGGGGTCCTAGAAGTAGAAGGAATATCCCTGGCCTTACTTTTAGATCTCCAATCAACATGGGACCCATAAATCTTAATGTTTGCAGGCCCAATCAGTCTCTGAGGCTCAATCCTCTCCTCATCGAGATTGAATCAACTCCTGCATGCTCACAAAGTGTATAAATGAGAGCAGGGTGTGCCAATCCACCAGTGGTCTCTCCTAAAGCAATAGATCAAGTGTTCAAAGCCCACATTTATCCTCATCACCTACTGGATATAGAAGTTCAGGATGGCTCTATCCTTTGTAACCTCACTATGATGATTTGTCGGTATCATTCTTCCAGAAATGAAGTAGTGCCAGGCTTTAGATACTACATTTAACATAGAAAGAGGAAATTTTATCTTAATACCATTTTTCACCTTCCAGGTTCCTCTTCTACCAGTCAGAGAAGAAATAATCTCATCTAAGGCCTCATTTGTAGTAGAGAATGAATGATACTGACATCTATAAACATCTTCTAATTGATAAAACTCATTTATTTTTCTTGGAGTA
>NW_018220542.1:160316-160973 GCF_001263595.1 Phalaenopsis equestris
GCTCGTCATATTTTATTTTTCTTTTGCTCGATCTAGGTGTCATAGGCAAATCTAAAAAAAATGATAAAAATCTGAATAAATTCCAAAATTTCAAAAATCAAAATGTAAAGCACTTTAAACTTAAATCCATTGAGTAAAAGTTTTTCACCAAAGCATTTTATAAAACTCTCCCAAAAAAAATTTTTTTGGATCTAGGCAATGTGAGAAAAATCTTTGGTGAAATTAAAAATTTTTTACTTTAAAGTGTAGCTCTTACCTAGAGAAAAAGAAATCCGAAGTTCTTTTGCCTCTAAATCGCCTCAAATTTGCCCAAAATCAAGCCCTAGGTGCAAAATCGAATGTTGAAGGTGACTTAAGTGTGGGAACCAAAGGTTGAAGGAGACTTTAGGGGTAAAAATGGAGGTTTTGCGGTGAAAATCACGAATTAAAGGGGTTATTACATGTCTTGGGTCGAAGGCGGTGTTATTACTGCTCTCAGATCAAAGGCATCGTCGGCGCCCATGTCAGCGCTGTCGGCGCTGAAGGCTAGAAATTCATTATTTTGATTTTTTTCAAATTTTCAATTTTCAATTTCCTTTTAATTTACTCCAAAGTTTTTTTAGTATTTTTAAACACAAATTTTTATCTAACAATAATTCACAAATAAACATTCACAAA
>NW_018220542.1:161036-163483 GCF_001263595.1 Phalaenopsis equestris
AGTTACCAAATTAAACATTCACCCCAATTATCTATTAAGCAAACTAATCAGCGTAGAAATCAAGCCACAACACTAAACGCTGGCACAAACTATACACAAAATCAAAGTTCAGAATTCTAAAGAAAAAACAAACCAAACCAAATCAAATCAAATCTGCATAATTACATCAAATACATAAATATTCTTAAGCAAAAAAAGAATCCAAAATCTTCAGCCATTTCACATCATCTTCAGTGCTTTCACCTCCTTTAATATCTCCCATGGATTGATAATGAACATATATGTTGTAGAAGGATCGGTACGAGAATTGATCTATCAAATTTTCTTCGATCCACCCATTTTCTTTAAACATCTGAACTAATCAAGCTTCAAAAGTTCCAGTATGATCAAAATTTTCTTCCATTCTCCAATCAAGGTGATAAAAAAAGTACTTAAGATCTCCTTCTGCATTCATAATACTCTAAAGTTTCCTTTCAATTTTCTTCAATTTCTTCTCCAAAGCAAGCGAACTTCTTTGTCCACAGCAAGCGAACTTCCTACTATTGGTAGTATTAATGGAGTTGAAGCATGTGATTAATGGAGTTGGAGTTGAAGCATGTAATCAGAAAAATTGTAGAAGGATGCCCAAGTCCATAAATACGCCCATTCATAATGATACCCATAACCGATTTAAATATGATTGATCCTATATCAATAACTTTTTTCCATTTGAATAAAGTAGTTTAAAATAGTACTTTCCTTGGTGACTCTTCTAATCTTCATAGTAGGGAGTAATTTTGCACAAATAAAGAAATATCACTAGTCACTACTTCAAAATTGGATTAAGTGATGAAGTAGGGAAACTAATATATCCTTCATCTCGTAATTTCCACATATCACTTTCATCCATCAGAAAATTATAAACATCTTGCATAAAGTTTCACGTAGTAATGAAATTTGTATAATGACAGATTGGAACATTTTCTATCATGTACAATTCATTAATCCTTGCAGGAGTAAATGGTGCAGCCTTACCTCGTACGAAGACAACTCCTTGGGTAATTCCATGTAGATTTGCATAGAACTCCTTCACTACAGGCATAACAACCGCAGCAATAGTGTAACACAGAACTTCCCACCACCTTTGCAAAATGATCTTGTCAACTAGAGCACTTGGATTGATCAATCCATGATAAACAAATCCTCTTTCCTTGAACAATCTCTTCTTCGTAATAACTTTATCGTATAACCTCGGTGCGTCGGAATTGCGTTGAAACTAATAAAATTTCTTCTATTGAAAATTCCATACCTTGAAGTATTTCTGGAATTGGAAGCAATGGAATCCGAAAATAGGAAGTGTCTAGGCATCCTAGGAAGTTTTTAGGAATTTAAAAACACCTCCTAGTAGGTATTATGAAGCGAAATCCTGCCAAAGCCTGCCAAAAGTTATTTGATCCGTCAAACCACTCTTGGCCCCATCGGTGCTCCCGATTGCTGCTATCGGCGTTGAGGTTCATTTTCTTGGGCGCCGTAGGTGCCAGTGGCCAAAATTTTACGACTTTGATTTTGCGTTCAATTTAATTCCAACTTTTTCTCCAATACCAATATTCCACCTTTGCAAAATGATCTTGTCAACTAGAGCACTTGGATTGATCAATCCATGATAAACAAATCCTCTTTCCTTGAACAATCTCTTCTTCGTAATAACTTTATCGTGCTCCCACAAAGAGCTTGGTTTAACGTCGCCAGCTTGACACACCATTTGTTTAGCTGGGTTGACTTAACCTTAAAATTTCTTTAAATTGAGGTATGTGCCCTTCATAATAATGTTTCAGATGATGCCCATTAACTTTAAATGTGTTAGGATCTTTGGTAACAACAATTCCATAATGATAGACTTTAATCACTTTAAATGGTCCTAACCACTGGATTTTAGTTTTCCTGGAAAAAATCTCAATCTTGTATTATACAATAGAACTTCTTGTCCTGGCTTAAATTTCTTCTTAATAATCTTCCAATCATGCCACATTTTCATTTTCTCTTTACAAATTTTTGCATTATCATATGCTTCATTTCTTATTTCCTCCAGTTAACTGAGTTGCAATATTTTTTTCTCACCGGCATCTTTTAGATTAAAATTAAATTTCTTAATAGCCCAAAATCCTTTATGCTCCAATTCTACTAATAAGTGGCATGTTTTTCCAAAAGTCAATCTATATGGGCACAATACTATAGGAGTCCTATAAGCAATTTTATATGCCCATAATGCAGTATCTAGTCTAGCAGACCAATCCAAATTTATAAGGATTTACAGGTTTTTTTAAAATGCGTTTAGTTTAACGATTTGATATATCTGCTACACCGCTAGTCTGAGGATGATAAGCAGTAGATAATCTTTGCATAATATTTCTTAACTAATTTTTTGATTCTCTTATTTCTAAAATGAGATCCTCCATCAGTAATAATTA
>NW_018220542.1:164247-164981 GCF_001263595.1 Phalaenopsis equestris
AGCATAATATATAACTTTAAAAACTTTATCATGCCTTTGTCCTAATACAACCCCAATAGCATAATCACTAGCATCGCACATTATTTTAAATGGTTTTTCCAAGTCAGGTGGTACTATTATAGGTGCAGTGACTAATTTTTTTTCTTTAATAATTCAAATGGTTTTATGCATTCCTCATCAATATTAAATTTCTTATCTTTTTCTAAAAGTCGGCATAGAGGCTTAGTTATTTTTAAAAATTTTTTTATGTAACGCCTGTAAAAACCAGCATCTCCTAGAAAATTTCTCACCCCTTTAACATTAGTAGATGGTGGTAATTTTTCTATAACTTAAATTTTTACAGGATCTACCTCCTTGACTTTTTTTCAAAAATTTTATACCCAAACACAATACCTCCCGCAACCATAAATTGACATTTTTTCCAATTTAATACTAGGTTGACTTTTTCACATACTTCCAGAACTTTTTCTAAATTATTAAGACATAACTCAAAATAAGTCCCAAATATAGAAAAATCATCCATAAACACTTCCATTCCATGTTCTATAAAATTGCTAAACATTGACATCATGCTTCTTTGAAATGTTGCAGGTGCATTGCATAATCCAAAAGACATTCTACAAAAAGCAAATGTTCCATATTGGCTTGTAAATTTTGTTTTCTCTTGATCTTTTGAAATAATTGAAATTTGATGATAACCGGTATATCCATCTAAAAAGTAATAATATTCATTC
>NW_018220542.1:165667-168228 GCF_001263595.1 Phalaenopsis equestris
TCTTCTCTGAGGATCAGCTTTAGGTTCATATTGTTCATCTAATAAAATTCTGTGCATACAAATTGAAGGACTAATTCCCTTAATATCTGCTAAAGTCCATCCAAAAGCCTTTTTATACTTGTTCAACATTTCTATCAACTTTTTTTCTTAAATTTCAGTTAACTCAGAAGATATAATAACATGCAGTGTAGATGACTCTCCATAAAATACATACTTTATATGGACATATAATATCTTTAATTCAAGTTCAAGTGGTTTAATACTTGAAGGAATAAGATTTTTACTATCATTTTCCAACAAGTCTAACGTTTCAAATTCTGAATATAATCCAAATCTTCTCTTTTTATTTCATCTTCATTCTCAAAAATTTCTCCTTTCTTTAATTTATCTTCACACTCATTCTTAAATTGTTCATTACTCAGATAATCAGCTACTTCCATCTTGAAACATTCATTATCTTTTTCTATTGCAGGATATTTCTTATCTTTTGCTATAATAAATTTTTCTTCTTGATCATTAACTCTCATTATTAATTCTCCTTTTTGCATATCTATTACAGCTCTTCCTGTTGCAAGAAATGGTCTCCCTAAAATAATAGGAATCTCTTTATCTTCCTACAGGGAAAATAAATTTATCTCCTTTTACTAGTACATCCTCTATAACTCCTTTTGGATAAGTTATTGATCATTCAGCTAACTAAAGAGTTACAGTAGTAGGGGAAATCTCTCCCAAATCTAAGTGTTTGAAAATAGATAATTTAAATATCGATAAGGGAAAAATATTGATACTCGCTCCTAAATCACATAAAGTTTTTCCATAAAACTTTTCACCAATTGCACAAGGTATAGTAAAACTACCAGGATCATTTAATTTTTCAAGAAGTTTTTTCTAAATAATAGCACTACACTCTTTATTGAGTGCAACGGTCTCATGATCTGAAAATTTCCATTTCTTATTTCGTACATCCTTCATAAATTTCACATAACTTGGCATTTGTTCCAAAGCTTCAACAAAAGGAATATTTATCATTAATTTCTTAAGGATTTCCAAAAGTTTTGTAAATTGTTTATCTTTATTTTTTTGCTTTAGCCTTTGAGGAAATAGAAGTAATGGTTTCTCTAAAGGAACCTATGTTTGTTCATTTTCATGTTGATCATTTTCCATTTCTTCCTTCTCTTCATCAACTTCAATTTCTCTTTGGATCCTTGTTTCAATTTATTTTCCACTTCGTAATTAAATAGCTTTAATTTGCTCTTTATTTTGATCTTTTGGATTAACTTCCACAGTACTTGGAAGAAATCCAGAAGGTCTGCTACTAAGTGCATTAGCAAAATGGCCTAATTGATTTTTAATATTTCTAATAGCAACCCCTTGATTTTGTATTTGATTTCCCATATTCAACATCACTTCTTCCATCATCAAATTATTTTCCTTAACTTGTGGGTTAGGATTGGAGTTAAATCCTGGAGAATAATAAGGGTAAAAATTAGGATTTCCTTGATTGTTCAGATTTTCGGATGGTTTCACCAGATTGTTATAATTATTTCAGCTAAAATTAGGGTGATATTTCCATCTAGGGTTAAAATAGTTAGAACATGGATTATTATTTCAATTATTTATAGCGTTTAAAGTTTCATAATATGGTTGAGTATCAATAATCTGTCCTAGTGAATTTTCATCTAATACTGGGGGTATTTGAGAATAGTTTACTCCTATTTGATCAATCTTTTTAGGAATAACAGTAATTTGAGATGCCAAAATAGACATTACATTAGAATCATGAATACTGGCTACTCTCTTAGGATTTACCCTTTTAGAGGGCCATTGAAAATTATTATTAGTCATTTCTTCAATTAAAGAATATGCTTCATCAAAAGGTTTTGACATTAATGATCCACCCGCAGCACATCTATAATAAATCTTAGTGATCCTACTAATCCATTGTAAAAGGTTTTAAGTATTAACTAATCTAGCAAAACATGGTATGGAAATTTTCTAAGAAGATCTTTATATCTTTCCCACGCTTCATATATCGATTCCCCTTCAAACTGACAAAAAGATGTAATATCATTTCTAAGCTTAGCGGATTTCGAGGTTGGAAAATATTTAGCCAAGAATTTTTGTGATAGTTCTCCCCAAGTTCTAATAGATCTAGGTACTAATGAATTTAACCAAGCCTTGGTTTTATCCATTAATGAAAAAGGAAAAAGACTACGCCTAACAACATCATTAGACACTCTGTCATATTTAAATGTAGCACAAATCTCAAGAAAACTAGCAAGATGTGAGAGGTGTAAATTAGGATCTTCATTTGGTGTACCTTCAAACTGATTACTTTGTACCATTTAGATAATAGAAGGTTTAAGCTCAAATGAATTAGCAACAACATTAGGATTTTGAATAGTCAAGTGAAGTTTATCTGTTGTCGGATTCACATAATCTGTTAAAGGTCTTTGTCGATTCTCATTTATTGGTTTTTCTAAGTTATTTTTCATTTTGTTTAAATTTTTAATTTCTTTTTGTTGTTTTTGAATTTTTCTAATAGTATGTTCTAACTCTGA
>NW_018220542.1:169051-178030 GCF_001263595.1 Phalaenopsis equestris
AAATTGGGGATTTTAGTCTGTCACCCTAAAGATTCTCCAATTCTACACCCAACAAAGAATATTTCCCTATTTATTTGCACTTAATTTCATGAACGAATTTCTCCTCCATGAAATCAAATGTGATCCTCTCTCTGTTGTAGAACTCATACTTTATTTTCTGGATCATATGTTTCACAACATATTTTAATAATTCAATTGGCCAAATAAAAATATAAATTAAGTTCGGAGTTGAAAAATCATCACAATTTATTTTATATTTTAATATTGACACATCATATTATCTCTTCATTTCACCATATCTCAGGGTAGGGAGAAAGATACAGTGAACTACTCATACTTCATGAGAAAGACACAACAAAACCAAAATTTCACATAAAATAGAAAGTTCATACAACACTAATAAACAAATAAAACTTATCTAAAACTATTTCTCAAAGAAAATCCCTTGTAGCCTTTCCTTAGAAATGCAGGAAGAAGATATCTCTCACTTTTCTCCTTCTCCAACACTCTTACAGAAAGTTTCACACTAAATTTCACCACAGAAACTCTAAACTATAAAAGAAAAATCACTAATGGACTCTAATATGATGGTGGAATGAAGATGGATTATGATGAATGATGAAAATGGAGCGTAGAAGAATGTCTTGGAGCAAAAAGGCGTAACTTTCCTGATGAATTTCGGCCCCACATAAAGCCCAAGGTTGGTTCTCCAAGAGGTGCCTCCAAATTCTCTTCAAAAATTGTTCAAATACATCGAAACTTCTAGAAACAGGGGATGAACCGCCTTTGGTGCCGTCAGCGCTAGTTCTGGCGCCATCGAAGCTAGTTCTGGTGCCATTAGCGCTGATTAAAAATTTCAGTTGTTCTGTTGTTTTGCACCATCGACGATGCGCTTGGCGTGGTCGGCGTTGAGTACTTCTTCAAAAACATCATTTTGACTCTAAATTCCATTCTTTTTGCTTACTTTTTTCTTCAACTCTTACAAATCAACAACCTGCAAGAATTCATTAAGTTGTAATATCACTAAAAATAAGTATAAATATGGGTCTAAAATGAATATATTTTCGGTGTATCAGTTTGATAATGATTTATACTTTTAAACTAAAGTGTGGTTTTATTTTCTCCATAGATTCTGAGTTGTTTTCTTTATCTTTTTGCTTAAAATGATAATTAATTAAAGTTTGGATGGAAGTTGTGAAGAGCATTAATCTTTAATGTTGGAAGAAGTTGTGATGATTTAATTACATGAAGTTCATTTACTTCTTGATTTGGCCTATCCAGATGTTAAAATTAGTTATGAGAACATGTAAGAACCAGGCCGGTATTGTCTCAGTCAACAATTGGAAAGAATCACAAGAGGTTATATGAATGAGAATGTAATTCATATGATTTAGTGCAAATAAATAGGGAAATAATCTTTGAAGAGTGTAGAGTTAGAGGAATTTAAAGTGACAGGTTAAAGCCCCCAACTTTGTTTATTATTTTAGGTTCTTATATGAGATGTTATCCCCCAGGTAGAGGGAATCGAGGGAACTCTAGAGTGAGAGCTAGTATCTTCCTAGCCTAACCGGTCTTCACAACATAGGTTAAGAAAGTGTCCACACCATGCTATACCAGATTGGTCAATAATTCAAACATTTTATAATGGATTAGTTGGATATCTTAGATCAGACACAATTAACATACTTCTACAACATAATTCCTATACTTATTACTGATTCATGATAAGGAGAAAGGTTTTTTCATATCAAGTGATTTTCTTTTACATAAACTCAAGTTATCTTATTTAGTTGTTATTGTTTTCTCAAAATATCAAAAATACCAAAATGATTTGAATTTTAATACTGTAAAAATATCTATAGTTTAAGTAATTGTCATTTTAAAATAGAAAATATGTTATTCAATAGTGCATATTGCATAATTTTCTTGTGGGTTTGATATTTAGGTCTTAATCAAAAAGTCTTATATTACTTGATAACGATACGTATACTTGTGTAGTATCTCAATATAAAGAGTTAAATTCTTATTTTCTTTAAGATCAAGTTTTTGGTTCTGTTGTAAAGTAAGGAAATAAAATTGAAAATTATAATTAAAGTCATTGTTATACTATTGCTACTTCTGGAACTTTTACCCAATAGTGAATTGGTAGGCCTCACGGGTCATCCTACCCCTTTGGTATTTTGACCAACTTGGTCAACTTTTATTGTCAAGTTCAAAGACATGTCATATTGGTTAGACTACCTTAGTTATCTAATAGATTTGTGTTTGGTCACGATATCTAAATAAATATTGATTTCATGATGTTATATATAGTAGGATCTATGCCCAACTCGCTCCTCCTTGATATGATCAACTTTAACTAGCTTTCAAATTGATGTGAGTCCCTCTGTATTTGTGCTCGATCTACTCGCCTTTTTGGTTGGATATCAGTCATAGAAATTCCTTTCTTAGCTTACCCAGGCTCTATGCCTCAGGATTTATGCCTTAATAAGATCTTATGTTGGATGTAAATATTAACATTTTCCTTGCTGATATGATCATGTTGACCAGCTCTTCAGAGGGTGTGAGTCCCTTGTCATTCATGCTCAATCTAGTCATTTTATAGGTTTTATGTAAGCCTTCATGCTTTCATTTATAGTGTACTCATGTTTCAATTGTCCACCTTTCTAATTTGAATGTAAGCCTCCATGTTTTCTATCATTTTATACTCAGGTTTCATGCCTATTTATCTTTCTAGGTTGGATATGAGTCTTCACGCTTTTTTTTAGTATTTTCAAGCTCCATTTCTAGATCTTTTTGCAAGTTGGATGTTGGATGTTAGTCCTCTAGGTTCCCTTTCTAGGCTGGTCACTTTGATGAGCGTTTGAGCGGATGTGAGTCACTTGTTTTCCCACGTCAAGCTATTCACCTTACTTTTTAGGACTAGATACAAGTCTCCAAGCTTCCTTCCTAGTAGTCAGGCTTTGTGCCTCGATTATCACAGATTTAATATTGATCCCAATGTTTAATTTTCCAATCCAATCACACTTAATAGCTCTCACGTAGATTTAAGTCCCTTGACATTCTTGCTCAATTTAGTCAACCTATCTACTCCTTAGAATGGATGTTAGCCCTCCGACATTCCCCAATAATAAAGCAGGTGTGTTCAATTTTGAACCCTTGATAAGCTGAGTTTTATAGGCCTAACTAATCTTGGCTCTTTATCCAATTATGCTAATTATTTTTGGTAAACTAGGCTAGACTGGCAATCCCGCTAATCTTGGCTCAATTAATAATGGTTTACTAGCAACAAGTGCATTGTACCTTCACTGTACAACACGTTTGTTGGGAGAATTTTGTTGGTGCCCATTTTTAATGTCATACACACTGGACATTCTTCTGGCTGATATAAAATCATATAACATTCTTATGTAGCGTACCTTCACTCAAGGAGCCCGTAAAGCCTTCAGTGAGCACATGTAGCATTAGATAAAGGGTTCGTACCTTCTAGTCATGCTCAAAAGTGGCTATCATTGGTCTTCATTGGTCTCTGATATGAGGCAATCCCGATAACCATTCTAGTGCATGAAGATCATACTTTAGTCTTTCAGGACAACCCATGGTTCAAACAAGCCATAAAACTCCTCTTGATCAACACTTCGGGAGTCAGGGATTGACAGACCCAGCGTGACTATGCTTAGAACGGGTGTGGCCATGCCTAATATGTGTGATCATACCTAACCCTTGGAGTGACCATGCCCGAGCTACAAAAAACTTGTGACTCCTTTTAAATGGTATGACTACACCTGTTAGTGGCATGGCCATGCTAACAAGACAGAGAGCTTAGCATAATTATGACAGATCTTGGGTGTGCCCACACTTGTTCACCTAGTTCATGCAGTTTGAGTTGTTAGTCTCCAAAAATCCACTAATGAAAATTCTTAATCGAGTGATGAGAAGAATTTACCTAGATTTTAGTCATAAAATACCAAGATGAGGGAACCTACCATTGAGAGAGAACCATTTATGAGAACTTTTTTGGCTCCAAATCGATGTTTGAAGGAGATTTTAACACACGGAACAACTGAGTGAAAGGCTGGTTATTGGACCTTGGGTAGATTAATCAAGAGGGGACTGGTTATTCAACCAAGTATGAGATTGTAGAAAAGGGAGAGCACATAATATTTTGTCATCTTTCTTAGAGAGGAAGTTAGAGAGAAGCTAACCATCTTACTTGCACTGATTCTTTTATGCTGATTCTTATTGGTTATTCCTTCTTCTCTTCACCTTCCTCTTCTTATTCTTCTTCTTCTATTTCTTCTCATGAAACTTTGTAAGTTGAACTTAAGAAAGCATCCTGGAGAAAAATCTTTGGAAAAGAAAGCTTCTTCATCATGTTGTAGTAAGAGAATGACTTCGTCATCCTAATAGCAAAGGAGCACGAACAAGCCCAAAGAATGCTTCATGAACCACTGATACACCTAAAATATATAGTTTTTTTATACACATTTTTATATCTATTTTTGAAGTATTGCGCTTTAATGAAATGTATTTTTGTGTTTTTCTTGTAGGTATAATCAAATGAATGGAAAATGCTAAAAGGAGTGAAAAAGGGTCAAATTTGGACAAAAAATGAAGAAATGTACAAAATGAACTGGGGTGCCTAAGCACCCAGATCCTTGTCTAAGTGCTAGAGGCTCCGCGCTTAAGCACCAGGTACCCCGTGCTTAAGCGCCAAAGTTAGTTATTTGAAGAAATATTAATTTGAGCAAAATTTTGAAGTGTTTTAAGTATCTTTGATAAAAACGTGGTAAATAACCCATGGACAAGAAAATTCATTCAATTAGATTATGAGGAGACAAATTCTAGAAGATTCATTGAATAGAGACACCTTTTTGAAAAGACACCAAGGCACCCCTTGGGCTTTTATAAGAAAAGACTTAGATTGGACGCCAGCAACCACCAACCAAAAGTTCACACTACCGTCATTGCCACTGGCCACATTTATTTTATTTTATTTTATTTTGAATATTAGTTTGTATTATGAGAGAATGAAGAGAATTCAAAAGAACTTCAAGACATTTGGTGGAGATAATTTGAGATAAGTGTTTTTCTTTGCGACTACATTAGGTTTTTATTTTAGATTTCTTGCTTGTGTGCATGATTTCTACTTTTAAACTCTTTTGTGGTTATATTATTTTCACAAATTCTAAGTAGTTTTCTTTATCTTTTTCCTTAAAATGATGAGTGATTAAATGTTTAAAGGAAGTTTTGTGAAGTATTAGACTTCAATGTTGGAAGAAGTTGTCATGATTCAAGATCTTACACTTCATTTACTTCTTTATTTGGCCAATTAAGATGTTAATACCTGTTGTAAGAACATGTAAGATTGGAGATGGTTTTGTTTCAATCAACAAATGGTTGGAATCACATATTGATTTCATGAATGAGAATGTGGTTCATTGGTTTGAGTGAAAATAAATAAGGAAATATATTTTAATGGTTGTAGAATTAGAGGAAATTAGAGTGACAGGCTAAGCCCCTAATTTGATTTATAGTTTTAGGTTTTGATATGAGATGTTAGCCTCTAGGTGTAGGGAGAAGAGGAAACTCTAGAGTGAGAGCTAGTATCTTTCCTGCCTAGCCGATCTTCTAGACTATTCAAACTATAGATTAATCAATATTCTTTATAGCATCTCTAGTAAGGGTAACAAATATTATTGCTCCTATTTGACACAAAAAATTTAGTATACTTCCACAACTAAATTTCTATATTTATCACTGATTCATGACAAGGAAAAAGTTATTTTACTTATATTGCCTTCATCTTGTAAGTATTTTAGTTAAGTTAATTAGTTGCTTTCTTTATTTTCAAATTAAACAAAAACTACAAAAAGAATTGAACTTTCATTCCTAATTGAGCATCTTAAGTTTGAGTAAGAATATAAATTGCTAAGTATTTTGTCATCTAAACCTAATTCTTCTAGTGGGTTTGATATTCAGGGCTTAATCAAAAAAGTTTTATATTACTTGATAACAATACGTATACTTACCCATATTGAAATATTGTAACTGCATTCTTATTTGCTTCATAATGAAAAATTTACCTAGACTTTGCTTTTGATCAAGTTTTTGGCAACCGTTGCAAACTAAGAATATCTATTAAGGAAATTAATCAGATACATCGCATTTTACTTCTATCTATATAGAAAGTTGGGTTCAACCACCCGATAAGAAAGTTCCCTTACACTCATTTTTTTCCTTAATTACTAGCAAGCCTCTAGGTTTTGTGTTAGAGAAGATAAGGTTAGGTTCTGTGGTAGAGCGAGCCCTTAAGTTAGGATATGTTTTCTTTGTGATCCCCCTATAATCCATGAGAGATTCTCCATGTCCCTAGTCCAAAATTTGGAAATCAATATTGTAATAATCATGCATTTGTGTTGGTGACAAGAAATAAAGCTGCTTATAGGGTCTAGAGAATGAAAAAACTCATATTTTTTAGGTTATCTAGACTGCAAAGGTTCGCTTCTATAAAAATCTTTCATGTCAGGTGAATGAAGGCAAGTTGTCAGTCACTCCGCATGACAATCAGTTGGTACACCTCATTACCATATGACCCTAGATCCTCGTGAGATCATTAGAGTAAGTTCGTTCCATCATAAACTTTATTAAGCTTCATTTTTTGCATGTGTTTTCACTCATGTGGCTTGTCTTGCTTGATTTAAAAGCTTACAGTAAAAATTCTTAATTTTTACATATATTGTTAATCGTTCGCATACCTCATCCAGCTCAAATGACCATCTCTTCCATTTACTCTGTTGATTAGCCACTTTTGGCTAGATCACTTCAATTTGACCGCATCTGTCAACTTGATCAATCGATCACCTCTGGACTGATCGCACTGATCGTCCACTTATGTCGACTCGATCGATCGGTAGCCTCTGACCCAATCGCCCCGATTGACCACTCTATCAACTCAGCTGATCAACCACCTCTGACCCAATCATACTGATTTACCACTTCAATCGACTTAGTCGATCAGCCTCGTCAGGCTCTATCATTTCAATAGATCACTTCAGTCGACTCGGTCCACTGACTATCCCCAACCTGACTATATCGATTGACCACCTTGATTGACTTGATTGATCGACCACTTCCTGCCTAACTGTATTGATCAACCTCTTTTGATTGTCTTGATTGAATAACAACCTAAAAATTTTATTAATCAATCAATCAGATTCATTTGAAAGTCTCATTGTTGCATGTTTTTCTTCACATTTTTTGTATTAGAACATTCACACCACCACCCTGACATGCACTTGTGAGCATGTGACCTCATATGCTCATAGTGACTATTTGTGCCACACTTTGATACATTATACCATGCATTAACGAGCATTGCTCATGAGGATGTCTTAGCGAACAATGTTAGTTATTACATCATGATTACCTTATGTTTGTTTTGTTAAAATTCTAAGGGGTCTAATAGGTCCATTTAGGCTTTTTTTTCTTTTCTTAAGACCTATTTTAAAATATGAAAAAAAATTAAATTTTTATTACCCGTACGCATCACACTTTTAAATAAAATTTTGAAATTATTTACATCCTTAGCTTAGACAATATATAAGCTCAGTTTTTTAAAAGGCCTTGTTCATAAAAAATGTGCATCTAGCGACACCTATTAGAATCTTTAAATACTTAGGATGGGGTTGAGGTCGGCGACCCCATCAAAAACATATGCCAGTATTTTTCCTTCACTATTTGCACACACTTAGATGATGTGACTAGGACACCTTCTTTCTAGATGCTTGCTAGACTAAGACTAGGATGTAGCTAGGTTTTTCATATGTGTGGCTATTTTTCCTTGAATTCCCCCCTAACAAGTCATTTTTGTGTGCTACATTGTGTGTTTACTTGGTGCTTACTCAAGGAGGTGCTTACTCACATTTTTTGCATGTGCTTGCTTGGCTCTCCTCCCATCGTACATGACTTCTTTCCAATGCATGTTATAACATGTACTGACATCACTATTTTGTAGGTTGACTCATTATTTTATACATTTTATCTTGTACTTTTTAGAGTCATTATGTCGAGCCTATAGAAAAAATAAGCTATGGACATGGGTTCCAAGTTGGCTGACTGGCGGAACTATGTGACTGGGACAAGGAGCAACACGTTTGTATCCTGTACATTAGTTTTGAATACTTTTTAATGTATAACAGTAGGACTAGGCATGAATTCATGATGACTGACTGCATTTTTGCTTCTATGGGATATGTTTCCAACCCAGTGACCTTTGGTCTTTTATTCATTATGTTTGGCTTTCTTTATATTCCTATTGTGTGCATGTTAATTACAATTTCTTGATTGTGGCTTGTTTGGAAAATATGCAAAAAATGCAATTTGGTCTGTATATAGACCTAAAATTATAACTTGTCCGGAAATGCTTAATAAGAGATTGAAATTAAGTAAAATTTTAAGTTTAAAACACCTCAACTTTTCAAAATCTGTTTTACATTCCTACATGGCCTCCAGGCCAAATTTAATTTAGTTTGCATAACATTAGCATAAACCAAGTCATACTAATAGAGCCTACACATTAGGACTTGTTAGCTCACTGCATCATACTGGCATGTCCTGAGGAGAAGCCTGTCGGGGTTATTTTTGGTTGGAGGAGTGTTGCCCGTAAGAAGCTGTCGGTCACAGAATTGAAATCTCATCGCTGGCTTCGGAAGGATGTTTTAATTTACATATATATTTTAGTTTTAGAAAAAAACATGAAATGAAATCGACCTCATATTTTTCATAATTTATTGAAAGAGCACTGTATCTGAAATCCTGTATCTATCCCGAAGGATAAACACAAGACTTGAGGATGAGACTCGATCAAATAAACTAAGGAATATATGACATTCGTTTGGTCAGCGAAACCTTTATATTTGCCGACAAGTTCTCCTATTTAATATAAAGAATTAAATATGGTTTATATTAAGCTGGGTT
>NW_018220542.1:178101-181950 GCF_001263595.1 Phalaenopsis equestris
AATAAAAATTAAAAATTAGGAAATATTATCTTCAAGGAGTTTCAAAGGGTAGGACTTTTCAATGAGAGACGTAGAGGTGTGAAATAGGATTGGTTCAAATTCAGAACATTTTGTTTAGAGTCCAAAGGAGGAAGAACTAGGGGATGTCATCGATCCAGAGGAGAATCTCGGTGACTTCCCAAGCTATCCTAATATTTGGCTTTAGTTTTGAAGAGAAATAATTAGGTGTTTCATCTCGCCAATTTTTATTTGTTAGGGCTTACATTCGTGTGAAACTATCACACAAATAACCTAAAAGTTGTGAGGGTTTAGGTCGTCACGGACGACAACCTCAAAATCCTAAGACGAGTTAGGGCTTATATTGTACAACAGGGCTATACAAAAGCCTAAAGATAAGGTGAGGATTTATTTTGCATAAGCAAGTAACCTCAAAGTCCCAATGGCTTTATTGTTTAAGTCTATGGAAGGAAACTGGTCTAGCTGGGGAAGACGGGTTTTGCTGTTGAAGATGGTTGTGCTGCCCACCATGCTAGCTCCAAGCTCCTTGTTGTGATGAGTTTGAGTTTTTTTTAGTGTGTCAAGTTATAATGTCAAATCAGGTGGCCCTCTGGTTGAAGTTCTTTAAATTTTATGGAAGCATGTTAAAGTTGATTAGAGCGACACCGGTTAGGATCCTACGGTTCCTTTGTTCCGGCACCACTATTTTCTATTGGATTCACTTATTCCAGATGAACTTATTAAACCCCAACTTAATAAGTTCCATAATTTCATTTAGACCGTGGGAAGCCTCGTTAGTAACCGTAGGTTACCTCCTATGAGGGATTCCCGATCATCCGATAGAGACGTCTTAATTTAGTTGAAGTTGTAGTTTTGTGTGATATTTGTGATTAAATTTTGAGTTGTTTTATATTTTGAATGTTGTGACGGTGAGTTTTATCTTAGTTTATTTTAATCTTGGTTTTGGTTTTGGTTAACATGCAAGTTTATGTTGTTTTCATACATGTAGGTAGATACGTTGTTTAGCATATAAATTTGTAGGTATAAAAGCACAGTATGAAAGTACAAGAAAGACAACGCGGAAAACTATAAAAGTGTTCCTGGCGAGTCTTCTCGTTTCGGTACCTGAAACTTAAAAGGCATGTTAAGGCAGTTTATATGAGGTAGAAAAGTAAAATTTTGGTAGTTTTCCTAACTCTATACCATATCTTTGTGGGTCCTTAGGAGTTTAATTAAGGATGATTTTGTTAAGCAAAATATATTAAGTTTAGTAGATCTCCGAGGTATCCAACAGATCTAGAGAAAGGAGCAGGTCCGTGCTACTCTCTCATTGCCTGGTGCAAAATCCTGGGTTTTCTTAAACTTATTATGTTGCTTAATAATTCATCCTATAAAACACTCTAATGCTCAATGAACATTGATGTCTCAATTATCCCTAAGAGTGATGTAATTATCATCTGTAATTTAATTTTTAAAATTATGTGGGTGAAGACCCTTAATTAACCAAATTTTGGTCCTAATTGGACTTGTAGTGTTTGAAAGACGTCTTAGTTTTATTTGATATTTACTTTTCTAATCCTCATTTAAATGAAACTTGATTTAGCCTAAGTCACTACTAAGCTCTTAACACCTAGGTGAGTATCTCAATTAGTTTTAAAAAGGTTAAGCTTTAGGTGGTCATGATTCATGATTTGAAATTTATTTGAAAATCAAATAGGGGTATTAAATTGATTAATCATTGACTTCAAAAATCATATCCCTAAGCCCTAGGTTAATTTTATTTTAATAAACTTCCAAATTTTAATAATTTAGAAATTTATTAACTTATCTTTTTCAATTAAGAAAGTGAGGCTGGTTCCTACCAATTAACCCCTTGTGTTTCAAACATCCAAATTAAGATCAGAGGTTACCCATTTCCCTCCTTGAATTAAGCCTAAATGTTAATTAAGGCTAAATTTCCGAAAATACAAATTTGCCCCTAAGGCTCTATCACTTCATAATTTGTCAAATTCAATTCAAATGACTTTGAAATTTTTATCCTACCTTATTCATGGGTCAATTAAGACATCAGAGGAACAAATATGATTTTTCAAGATTTAATTTAATTTATATAATTATTTTTATGTAAAAATAGGATTTTCCAAAGAAAATTCCTAACTTGACTAAGGTAAATCCTAATTCCCTGAAATTTTTTTTGGAGGTAGGCATAGACTAGGGAAGCCTTTGGACCAAATTTTATGGTTTTTTGAATTTTATTTGAATTTTAAGAATTATTTTAATTTATGGACCATTTATTAAATATAAATTATTTCAAATGGGAAAAATTAAGCTTTATATTTTTAAAAAGTCCTCCTAAGGTCAAAGAACTCAGAAAAAAGGATTTTATATTTTTTTGAATTTTATTTGATTTATTGGAATTATTTTTAGTGAAAGTTTATTTTAGTCTTTAAAAATCATTTTTAAGCTTTGAAATTCAATATCTTTATTTAGGAAACCAGGAAAAAAGTATTCCAATTTTTCCTAAGTGTTTAGGAAGCAATTTAGAACATTTCTATGAGTTTAGTATTTTATGATTTTTTTTAGATTTTTAATTATTTAAATATTTAAAATAGTCTAAAAATCAAGTTTTCATTTTAAATATCATTTTATTTTTAAAAAATACCCCTGATCACAGAGAACTCAAAAAACCAAGTTTTATAATTTTTTAAGTTTTATTTTAATTATTGAAAATCATTTAAATGCCAAAAATGTTAATTAACTTGAAAAATCAATTTAAGTTTTAAAATGAACTTAAAATGCTTTAAAATTTTTATGGTGAGTTCTCTGGATCTTAAATAATAATGAAGATAAAAAATCAAGTCATTTTGTTGTTTTTATTTTTCAAAATTAATTATCTTAGTGATTTAGTGTTTGTAAAAATTAGGTGTATTTTGAATGACTTGGCTCATGAGAAATTTTCCCAAAGGTTTACTGATCATAGTAAACCTTCCAAAAAATTTTTGGATTTTTCTAGGCATTATGCTAATTTCCATGATTATTTCAAGCAAATAATGCACATAAACTTGAAAAATGTGATCCTCTATCTAGGGATCTCCTCTGACTTTGGAAAAATCAGATAATGTTCACCTTGATAGAGGCTACAAAAAATTCAAGCTATGGTGATAAGTCTACATGCATGAAGAATCAAAAGATTCAAATATGTGTTTAATTAATTAAAAATAAAATATGCATCACATGGACTTAAAATTATTTCCATGTTATTTTCCTCTGTTCACTGAGCAAGAGGGTATTTTTATTTTATTTTTGTGATTTTTCTCCACCAAGATATGAATTTTTTAAGTTAGGGTTATTAAAATAAATAGGAAAAATCCCTATTTATCTATTTAAACAGCGCGTGTTGACTAGATCCTAGGCAGCTCCGAAGGCACGCATGACGCACTTTGGTTGGACACTGTCATCCACGTAGCTGCTGACTTGGCTCGCGGTTTATGTTCTGAAGCACTGTCCGGCTCGATCTCCTCCGTCCATTCGATACACGCTTGATCAAACGACTCCCCGTCAGTGTCCCCAATATAGTGATCCCGTGATCGTCCACACTAAAACCTTAAGATCTCTTCCTAGACTCAACCAAATCACTTCAGGTTTGATCCTATGGACTCGTCTAAGTGATACGAACACATCCATACGGTAATCATGAAATTAAATTAAGCCTAATTAAATGGAGAATCAAAATAGGCTCGGGAGGGAGAGAAGTTTTATACCTTTGCTCTGAGAAGTGAAGCTTTGATTAGAGAGTCTTGCCACATTCGTTGTGATCCAAAGAGGCTAGGGATTGAGTCTCTGGTCTTGGTG
>NW_018220542.1:182193-183751 GCF_001263595.1 Phalaenopsis equestris
GGGATTCAGTGCATTGTGGTGGTTAGGTTGCATTGAGGAGGTCTCAAAGAAGCTTTGGTATCAATTTGGGGAAGTCTCTTAGAGAAATTTTTAGCTCTCCCTCTATGGGCGTGGAGGGGAGCATTTTATAAAAATGTCCTTAGGCTTGCTGTCATGGTCAATTATGGGTGAAATGTGTTGCCTGGATGGAGGGCAGAGAGGCTCTAAGCTTCAATTTGGATGATGTGGCCTATAGGTTTAAATTGGTTTTAATCCCATGATGGTTTGGCCATTTTCCGGCCACTAGGTTGGTCGGCCGGCCAGGGGGAGGTGGCGAAGGCGGCTAGGAGCTCAGGAAACTTAGGGGAATATTGCACAGTAATTTAATGATTTTAAGCTTTGTTTTGGTAAGGGTATCTTAAGCATGTACATTTTTGGGAATAAAATCCCTTAATTTGGAAGACTTTTGGCCCATGGCTTAGTTTAGGTGGTTAGATGGGTTTTGGCTCAGTATTAGTGTCTAACCAATGGCTGAGGTGGAGTTAATTTGATGACTTTGGGGTAGTTAGGTCATTTTTAATGCTTAGGTTCAATGTGGGTTCAAGTGATCAAAGTTTGGGGTTGGGCTAGGTTAGCCATGTTAATTGACCAAATTAATTAATCAACATTGTGTAGATGATTGTTATGAAGATTTTTGGTGAAGGGTTAAAGTGATTTTGAGTTCAATTGGTAGGTCAATTTGAGGGATTTTTAAGATTTGGCTAATTTGGGTATGTTGGGCTAAACATGGGTCTAGGTTAAGCTAGCTTTTGGCTAAGTCCAAATTAAATGGTTCAAATGATCAAAAAAGGTGTTTTGAAGATTTTTCATGAAGTGATGGAGTGGAAATTTTGGGGTTAAGGCCCTCAATTTGGTGAAATTTGAGGACATGGCCAATTTAGGGCAAATTTGGGGCTTTTGGACTTAGGTTGAAATCAAATGAAATTTAGGTCTTACCAAGGCCAATTAAAGGTTAATTTTGATGTGTGGGAATGTTATGAAAATTTTTCAACACAAATTGTTGCCAATTGAGCGGGCTATGGGTTCAATTTGGTGGAACCAAGTCATGGGGCCAAAATTGGGGTTTTGGTCTAAATTAAAATTGGGCTCAAAGAATGGGTCAATTGAGACTTTCTATTTGGTCTATATTGGTCATATCAAGGGTGAATTTGAATTTAGAATTGAAATTGGGGTAAATTGAAACCAATTGGCTAGACATTTGAGGTAATTTGGGGAAAGTATGAGCCTTTAAAGAGCAATTTGAGTTTTGATCAAAGATGGTCAAATTGGACAAATTGGGACATGTGATAGTTGATAAAAATGAAATTGGTAATATTAGGGAGGTTTTGGGAATTTTTGGGATTTTTTGTAATTTGATGGGGCTTTATCTACTTTCACTGTTGTGAAGATGTGGGTGAGTTTAATTAGAGTTTAGTGGACTGTGGAGGTGTGGAGAGTTTTGTCCTGTCTCCGACAAGGTTTTAAGCTTAAAAATTGGGCTCCGGCAAGGGGATTCAAGGCAATGTGATGGTTGGGATAC
>NW_018220542.1:197372-216479 GCF_001263595.1 Phalaenopsis equestris
CTGCGCTTGCTGCTGTGCCGTTTAACAATACTTCATCCCCAGCCACAAATTATACGTAACATCAATTGTTGCATGAAAATGATCATCTCCACAATACATCTTCCCCATCTTAACATTCAAATAGTCTCATTTTCAGACATACCACATAATTCTGATGTTTTTACATATCAAAAAAACTAAAATTACCACAATTCCTCATCATTAGAAATTTTTCTCAGCCATGATATGTGAGCAAAAACGGAGATAAAAGTATCTCATTCAAAGCAAATGAGACTTTCACTAATACCTAAATAGATGAAATTTTTGGAAATACCACATAATTCTAATGTATTTACACATGAAGCAATTAAAAATACCACCCAACTTCCAACCGCACACTCATGTAAGACATTCTACAAGAGATATAAGTAATACTAAATGTTAAATAAAAAATGACTTAACCATGAAATGCATTTTAAGGACATCCTCCATTATCAATAACAGAAATTTGTTAGGAGATCATACCAAGGTCACAACAACAACCAGAAAAAATCAAAAGACAATCTAAGAAGATAATACCTCAATCACAAAATAAATAGAAAAATAAAAAGATTATATCACGATTATAAAAAGAAATAAACAAAATATAACAAGACAATGTAAAGTGAACACATTCCACCACCCCATCAACCCAACACCATGCCGTACTTCACCTAAGCATACCAAGTAATACTGAATGTTCAAGTGATAAATTTTAGCGAGCATCTCAAAATAAAAAATTTCAGTGAAAATAAGAAACTCCAATCAAAGATATTCACATGAAGGAAGGAGAGTAAAGTAGAGAGAGAGAGAGATAGATGATAGTTTAGGGTTTCATTGCATCTCATCAGTAGTCGAGTGCCACAGTAGAGATAAACCACAATCTTGTGCAAAAAGAACAAGGCTCGCACTAATATATTTTGCCCTAATTGATACTACAATGGGGACAAAAGCGAGGAATTAAGTGGAAATTAAAAGAGAAAAAAATAGAAGAAAAAAAGGCCTTAACCAATGGAGCTGGCCGCGGATTGCCTCTGTCGTTCGCATGCCACAATTCACTGCCACGATTGGGAGCCTGCCACGTCCCTGCCACACTTGCGACTCTCAAGCAAAACAAACCGACCATACAATTTGTGAACGCGTCGTCAGCCCAACACACAAAACAATACTGGCAAAATTTCATTAAATTTATCAACATAAATTATAAATCTTTTGATTTTGGTTTAGAAAATAAAAAATTTAAATTTAAATTAATTATTTATATATTATAATTATCTCACAATGATTCCAAAGATTTTAGAATGGGCCATTACAAACAAACCAGTGGAAAATTGCTATTTACAAATCAATCAATCTCTTTCATTCATTTTTCAAATTGTCAATCAAATATTAAAATTTATCATAAAATCCCAAAATTTTTTTTTCGATTTTATCAAATTTTCATGAGTTTTGCAGTTGGAAAAAATATACAGTTGATTAATTTATAAATAACAAATATTTCGAAGCAACCTCATGTACTCATCCCTTATAAACTTCACCTGGCCCCCATGCTTTCTGTGAAAATAGCGCTCCTGTTGATCCTTATTTTTCTCCTCCAAGTCAGAATTATGTTATATTATTCCACCAAGGGAAGTAAAATCTTGCGATTCAACCAAAATGATGAAAAAAATTATAATCCGAATGAAGTAAAAATATTGCGATCCATCAATCAAAATGATGAACAAAATTATAGTTAAAATAACCGAAATCTTAACTGAGGCATATTACACAAACATATTTCTTCAAAAACCAACTTTTATTTAGGGCATCAATGAGCTAAGAAGAAGGAGACGAGGCAGATGCCCGCGAATCGACAGTCTTGAACGATTCATGCAGCCGCCTGAGCATAATCTCATCCCTGCTCCACTCCGCCTCCGGCGCGCTTACAAAATGCGCATAGAGCTTATTCCCCTTGCAAGTTACCGCAATCAAACTATGTTTTCCGGCCCCATCAATCTCATACGAATAATAAACCTGGCCGTTACCAGCCCGCCGCTCCTCCGACCGCACGCTGTCCGCCCCAGCGATCTGATCTTGAAGAGCGACGTCGGACAGAGCGAGGTTGCCAAGCACAGTATCGACGGGAGCTAACCCACGGATGTCTGATAAAAACGTGAGGTACTCGCGCTCGCTGCGTTTTTTCGGGTTGAAGAACTCGCTGTCGGTTCCATTAGTTCCTTTCTCGACTTTGGAGACAAGCCGTTCTTTCCATCCGTCGGGGACTTCGTAGGTGTACTCTGCAGTGTCCTGTTTGCTCGCGTTACCTCCGTAGCCTCCATAGTTGGCTGCGCTTGCTGCTGTGCCGTAGTAGAGGTGAAAGGGGTAGTCTGAGGCGAGGGAAAGGGGAAGTGGGGAGAGGGAGATGGATGCGGCGGCTGCGAGGGGGATTAGGGCAGTGGCGAAGTGGGGCAATTGGGGTTTGGCGATAAGGGGTTTTGGTTGAATGTTTGATTTTGGAGCGGATAGAGGAGATGATAAGGCGGCGGAAGAGAGCGCAGCGATGGAAGAGAAGGTGGCGGACATCGTCGCCGGCAAGCTGTTCAAGGGGCGGGAGAGGATGATGACTGCGTGGTGTGGAATACATCGGGTCGATATCCACTGAGCTTGGATCGTGTGACCGCAAGGTAAGCTTACTACACTTACCTCAACTTCTGATTAGAGAAGCACTTGTGTCAAACAACCTCTTTGCAAATATTATCAATTTTTAAAAGTTAAATTGATTTAAAATTTGAGATATGTAATTACATGAGAGTTGTGTGCTAGTTGTAAATTTCACTTTTTAAAAGAATGAATGGGATGCACAAATTTAATGCTTACTAAATTTTAATGTTATTTGATGCCTTATCCCCCGCTGGCCGGCCTAGGCGAAAGAATATTAGGTCAGGACTCCGGATGCATCCAGAGTCCAATAGGGGGGCGCCACATATAAAATGGGTCTTCCGCAATGCACTGTGATTAGTCAACTTTACACGTGACACCCCCTATTGGACTTCGGATGTCTGTGGAGTCCTGACCTAATATTTTTTCTGCCTAAGCTTTCCCATTACTTCTTTGCTATGGAATTTGGAATCGGTAGCTATGTTTGATCAATCCGATTTTTCTTTTTCAGTTATTCTTTTTTAGCTTGCGTGATATAATCTCACCTATTCTCTTGAATTAGTCATTCCCTGCAAACTTTTCCTTTTTTGTTGAAGTTTTCTTGCCAACTTTATTTTCTTCTCTTTTTCATTGAGCGGTTTGGTAGCAACTTGTAACATGCATTACCTTACCTTATTATTTTCACAGCAATGGACGAAGATATCCACCATTGGTAATTACGCATTAGAAATATCATATTACACTTACATGGGATTTAGGATTGGTAAAAAGTATTAAAAGCCGGTGACACAAAAGATTTAATCTTTTTCATCTGGAAGGTTTTAGGGGGGAAAGATGCCCTATTAAAATAATCTAACTAATACAATAGGTGTCCTTCCTTGTGACTGAATTAGATGTCGTTACAATGGATTGAACTTGAAATCATGGAAGATGTCTCCTACTAAGGTTATATGAGAGATTTAAAGGTGTTATTGTGGTAGATTGGCAAATGTTGAACATTAATAATAAACTCTAAGAAAAATTTACACCAATGGGTGTTGGAGTTGAAGTGGTGTGATCTTTTGTATGAGTGATTAATTATGATCAATCAATAGATAATGGGGCTCTTCCAAGATGTTAGAAGAGTATGGAAGGGTGCTTTAGGCCAATTAGATGGTGGAGCTATTTAGATAAGAGTCTTGATGGCCTTAAGAGTCAATTCAAATTTTATGTCAAAAACATGATATTTAACTTCAATCATCATGAACTTTCATCATAATAAACAAAACAAAATGAAATAAAAAAATGAATTGAAGTGAAGGATATCAAAATTGGATATGGAATGTTTTATAATTCTTGGTTTTTTTTTTGGTATTTTTCAATTAATTTCAAGATTGGTACAACAAAGTCAATCTTTGGATAAAATGTGATAATTTAATTACATGAATTAGAACTTTTTCCACAAAACTTCAAATGACTTGACCTGATATTAAAATGAAAGATAATGAAGCCTACATTTAATTTTGAAAGTTTCAAATATTTTAGATAAGTATTTTTAATCTTTTGATGGTGGGTGGGTAGGGGGTGCTGCTTTATCACACAAAGATAAGTAAACTAAAAGTGAAAGTTAAAATTGAAAAAAGGACTTTAAGGGCATATTGGGTGTATTTGGTATGAGAAAATTATAGAAAAATTATGGAGAGTAGAGAGAGATGTGCACAAAACTAAAATTATTTCTTTATGAATTTTCGTCGAGTAAATATGAACCTAAAGGAGTCTGAACAAAAATTAGGTCAGTGAAACCCTAATTCTTAGCTAACCCTTAGGATTGAATTTTGATTGAGAATTTTTTGAAATTTGTGCGTGAGATGTAGTAATAACATAAATTTAAGGTAATACAAAACTTCGAAAAACCAAATAAATATTCGAAGAGAGAATAAAATCACCAAAAATAAAGTTCACCAGCTTGCTTATGTGAATAGAGGATGAATGATCATCAAATCCTCCAAATTTTGCCAGACCATCATACAACCAAGGGTAATGGAGACCCACTCCAAAATTACTTCAAAAGCACACTAATTCATTATGTAGAAATAAGAGTCTTTGAAAAATAATACAACACGCCCTTTCATTTTGAAAATGAAGAGGGTAGGAGGGAACTGGTGTCCCCTCTCCATAACCACCTCATGACCACAACCCATTTTGATTACATTTCATATTTTCACATGGAACATGACTCCCAATCATAAATATTGACTTATGATCAACATTCTTATGGCGTAAGTTCACAAACTGTCAAAACAACTCATTAACTTACACTTTATACATCCACATCAAATATAACACCTAACTATTTAGAAAATATTTTTAAATATGAAAGTGTCTAATGAGTTAATAAGTATATTTCTTGTCTTGATTTCTTATACTTGGACCTCTTGGATGTGTGGTAGCTCTCTTAAATTAAGCTCTAGTAGTAGGTCCACCTTCTATGCATATGGGCCCCTTTTTGTGCCTTCATGATGAGTCACATCATTTCAATCATATGCTAACAAACTATTCTTTAAGGAGTTAGGGTCAAAGTTTAGATCCGGTGCTAACCAATGAAGTTCATCCTATGTCACTTGGTGGTTTGTTCTTCCACCTAATAAAAAAAAACTTTGAGCAGTATCCCCATCTGAAAGCGCCTCAATTGTAACAATGTTCTTCACTTCAAAGAATGTGGGCTAGAAAGGTACCTAAAAATGATTTCTATTTCCTCCTGTAATTAGGTGAACCCTTTAAAAGAAATGAGGTCTTCCACATTAAAAACATTACTAATATACATAAAAGGGTTATTCAGAGATAGTCTTAGCTGTAAAACTATAAAAAAAATACTTATTATCTATGAACTTATTCCAATACAAGCATAAAACTAATTCATAATGTAATTAAGTCGTACATTCCATGCTTACTTGTAGATTGATTATTATTATATTCTCATAAGAAGAACAAAAAGTTTCATAAGACTATGAAGGTGTGCAAAAGTAATTGTTATGTTTAAAACATTCATATGTTTTAGTCTGTTGATCGTTAGACCCTGATACCATTTTTTGTGCCTTTGATGTCTTAGCTTTTTATTAGATAATTTCATTTTTCCTATTTCATCCTCTAATAAAGGTTCTGATATTTTTTATGATTTGTTAATATCCCAGATTGTTTATGGTGATATTTTATTTTGTATTCTAGTTCTTCCATATCTCTGATATTATTTCTAACTGATTTCCTTAAATTTCTTATTTCCATTTCTAATTTATCTATATCATCTTCCATTATTAACAACTTCTTCCCAATATTTCTATCTTTAATATGTTATGAAATATTACTGTTCATCATGCTTCCTACTGAGGGTTTATCTTAATATTATATTACATTTTTCCTCCTATTCTGGGGTTTAACATTAACATCTCTGGTTCATTTTACACTTTTCTTTTTGGATTTCTAGAGAAAACTAAGGCTGAACAAGATCATTTAGATCTATAACAGACAGTAACCCTATATAATTACTTCAGAGATGCAAAGCACAGATTTAGTTTATTTTGTACATTAAACATAACCAGAAGAAGTAGAAACAAAATAACATAATTTTAATATAAATAGACGATAAGAACAACATAATAAACTTACATATTCCATAACATACTTATAGACATAGGTGTAGAGAAAACTTTACTTAGCCGCTATGGCTTGCACACATAATTAGATTGCAAAAGGAAAAGTGGAGAAAAGAAGAAAAAGAAGAAGACTCACTAATTTTGCTTCGTCTTCATCTTCGGTGACTTGAGCAATAGATAGGTCTGGAGAGCCTTAGTAGTCATCATGGATGACAATAATTTTCTTCTTATGTCATCATGGTTGATGATTACTTCCATAATTCAGTATGGCGAGACTAGTAATGCTAGTACGATAAGATTTTATTTCCAGTTGATGGGGTATAATGTGGTCATTAATTCCTTCTGTGGGACGTAATTGCTGGTAAGAAAGATTCCTTACAGTCGTATCCCACTATTTCTCTCTGCAGACTATCTCGCTTCTTGCAATACATGCATTTAAGTATTTTTTTTTTCCTTTTTTAAATTTCTGATAAAATAATTCTTTTACTTCTTTTCTAGCAGCTATGGAATTCTCGTTGAGAATAGAGAACTATATTTTGTACATTACTTCATGAATCTTGCATGTAGGTTGCTTACAATGGCTATAAATAAATAAGTGTTTGGCACAAAGATATGGGTCTATTTTATTCATCTCATTCCATATTTGATATAGATTTTTGGGTTTAGATCCTATAAAAAATGATTTTGTTGGCTTATATTTTGGAATATATGGCTTGCTGCTGATTCCGAGATGTATAAATGAAATAACTTCTTCTCGTATTTTTGGATAAGTATGATATATATATATATATATATTTCAGTGTTTGACGACTAAGTGGAAAGTTTCCATGGCATCAATATATGTTTTTGGTAATTCTCCTACTAAATAAATTATTCTTACTAAGCCACATTTATATAATTCAAAGATAGTTTTGGAATCTATATTTCCATATATATAAACAACATGAATTTTTTCAACTGTGTGAAAGCAAAATTGAGAATTAATTCGTTCCTCGTAGATGGACAATTGTCGTCATTCATCGGTTATATCTATGATAATCTTCGTAGAGTTGATTATTGTTTTTTACCATACCTTAGTATATGATACACCAAAATAATGTACTATTATATATATATATATATATATATATATATTATGCTTATTTTAGTGATATTGCACTTTAAAGAAGAGTATTTTTCATATTTTGTTGCAGGTATAAAGGGTATTCTCAAGTTTTTTTTGCAAGTATATCAATGTTAGACATTTGGAGCAAAAAGTAGCAAAAATGAGGAAATTTGGAGCCAAAATGGAGATTTTCATGATCCTGGCTTCGAAGGTGTCTTTTTCCAGAGAGCTGGCGCCACGAGCGCTAGAAACAAGAGCTAAATGCGCCATTTTACAGATAAATGGCGCCAGAAGCACCAGAATTGGAACTAGAGGCGTCATAATCCAGAGAACTGTGCAGACTTCATTAGGCTGGTGCCAGAGGTGCCAGAACTGGTGCCAGAACCGCCAGAGACGAATTAAGACAGAGTAAGGCGATTCGTGACTATTTTTGGCAATTTTTTTTCTTACTCCAAACAATTCAAACGTGCCATAGAGTGATTCAATGCATCCATACACTTTACAAAGGCTATTTAATGAAGAGATATGTCTCTTGGATGAAGGGACTTGTCTTTTGGTGTTAAAAGATGTGAATTTTGGGGGAAAAATTGGATGGAATTTTAAATTCCTTTTGAAAGAGGGCTAGCTCTAATTAAAAAGGAGTAGAGTCTAAAGAAGAAGGGGGCGTGAGATAGAGAGGAAAGTTTTGGCGTGAGAGAAGTCTTTGAGAAGAGAGGATTTTTTTCTAGGGTTGTAAGAGGAGAGGGAGGGTGAGAGATTTCTTGTTCATTACACTTTGAAAAGAGGATTGAGTGTGATTGTAAAGAGAGAAAGTGTTTAAAGGGAACTTCTAGGGATATTCTTGGTAAGGAGTGTGAGATAAGTTGTGTTCTTTTCTTTCTTTATTTTGTAACCTTTTTTCTATATATGAAATCCATGTTTTTTCATATCCTTCTCATGAATTCTGAGTAGTCTTCTTTATCTTTCTCCCTACAATGAGATATGATTTTGTGAAGAGTTAATTTTGCTTTGTAAGGTTTTAAATGTTGATAAATTATGATGATTCAAACTCTGATCTTCATTTAATTTTTGATCTGACCAATTGAAAGGTTAAAACTTGTTTAGAAACATACAATCCGAAAGGGTTATGCTTTCTACAATAAGGTAAGAGTCACATTCCATTTCATGGATGAGAATTTAATACATGGGGTTGCGTGCAAATAAATAAGGAAATATATTTTTATGGGCACAAATTTAGAGATATTAAGGTGACAAATTAAAATCCCCAATTTGGTTCAGTTGCTTGGAAATTAAAGCAAGATTGTTAGCCCTCAGGCGAGGGAGAAGTGAGAGCTTTAGAGTGACAGCCGGTATCCTTTCAACCTAACTACGGATTTAGGGACCAAACTCTGGATTAGTCAATGTTCTTTATGTACTCTCAGAGGGTAAATAAAAAGATTGCTCCTATGGCACAATACAACTTTATATGTATTTTAAATTATTTTAATTTCTTCACACTCCATCAACTCATTGTAAAGGGGAAGGATGTTTTCTTAAATTTGAACTTTTCATTACAAAACTTTGTTTAGTCTTCATAAGTTTACTTTTAAAGTTTAGCAAATAGTTATTTAACTTAGTTCTTTTAACTGCATTTCTTTTAACACACATTAAGTTTACTTTAGATTTTTTTTGCTTACTTAAGTGTTATAGTTTGAATATTGTGTTTGACGTTATAACCATAATAATTTCCAACTCCCTGTGAGATTGATATTGAGGACTCCATTAGAACTATTTATTACTTGAGCGATATATATACTTGCATTATTATTATGGGGTTTTACAGCTTAGAGATTTTAAAAGATAAAATTATTTTTACTAAATTTATTTTTATTCGAATTGAAATACATATCTACTATTAGTGCTGTCGTGTGTGTATTGTACTATTGAAAGATATTTACGATGCACATCATAGAAATTAACTGCCGCATCAAGTTTTATGTGTTGTTGTCGAGAAGTAATGGTAAATTACTTTTTAATAGAGAACTTTTTATTTGAACTGAAAAACTATTTGTTGTTTAAATACATATTTTTATATTTTAGTGTGTTTACTTATTTTTATTGCTTATTGTGTTTGTTTATGTGTAGTTTAAGATTGGTAGTTTTAATACCTTACGATTTGAAATTAGAAAGAACAATTACAAAAATTTGAAAACATTAAAAAGAGATAGATAATTTGAACAAAATGGCTTGCAACTTAAATAATTCTAGAAATGAAAATAAACATCATCAGAGACATTTATGAGATTATGCTAATCCTACAACATATGAAATTCATTTGAGTATACAAAACCTTGCTATAGTTGTCAATTCATTTGAGCTTAAACCTGCTATTATCCAAATGATACAAAATAATCAGTTTGGAGGAACAACAACTGAAGATCTTAATTGCCTGAAGATCCCAACTCACACCTTACTAGTTTTCTAGAATTGTGTGTTATATTTAAATATGATAGAGTGTCAAATGATGCTGTCAAACTTAAACTTTTTTCTTTTTCACTAAGGGATAAAGCTAAGATGTGGTTAAACTTGCTAGCATGTGGATCTATCAGAACTTGGGGTGACTTATCGCAAAAAAAATTATCTAAATATTTCCCATCATAAAAAGTTGTTGAGCTTAGAGATGATATAACATATTTTTGTCATTTTGAAGGGGAATCAATTTATGAAGCTTATGAAAGATTTAAAGATCTCCTTAGGAAATGTCCACACTTTTCATTGCCAGATTGCTTAATAATTCAAACTTTTTATAATGGATTTGTTGGATCTCTTAGATCAATAACTAATGCTACTGCTGGTGGATTATTAATGTCAAAATCATATGATGAAGTGTATTCATTAATTGAAGAGATGACTAATAATAGTTCTAAATGGCCCTTTGAAAGGGTAAATCCAAAAAGAGTAGTTAGTATTCAAGATTTTGATGAAATATCGATGTTGGCTGCTCAAATTGCTGCAATATCAAAGAAAATAAATCAATATGGAGTGAATTATTCTCAGACACCTCCAGTGCTTAAGGAAAATTCATTGGGATAAATGATAGAGCTTTAATCTTCATTTGAGACTTTAAATGCCATAAATAACCGATCTAATAATCCTATTCCAATTATTTCAATCTTGGTTGGAAAAATCATCTCAATTTCAGTTGGAGTAACAATAACTCTAATGCTGTAAATCCGTAATGGGGGAACAAAGTTGCAAACCCATTGGGAAACTCCAACAATCAAGGGAATTCGAACTAAAAACCTTATTACCCTCCACGTTTCAATAGCAATTTGCGGAGTAAGGAGAAGAAAATGTTAACATAAGAGTTATTATTGCAAATGGGAAGTCAATTACAAAGTCAAGGAGCTGCAATTAGAAACATGGAAAACCAACTGGGATGTATTTCTACTCCACTTAGCAAAAGACCTCTAGAAACTTTGCATAGTAATGTTGAAGTTAATCCTAAAGGTCGGAATAAAGAGCAAATTAAGGCTATTCAACTGAGAAGTGGAAAAGAATTGGAAACAAAAGTTTAAAAAGAAGTTGAAGTTGAAGTTGAAAAAAAAGGGGTGGAAAATGAAAAATCTAATGAAGATTTTCATTTTGAGTCAAAATATTTAATACACCAAAAATATATAGTGTTTTTATTACATTTTTATATCTATTTTTGAGATATTGCACTTTAATGAAGGGTATTTGTGTGTTTTTCTTACATGTATAATCAAATGGAAAAAAATGCTCAATGGAGAAAAAAAAAGTCAAATTTGGAGCAAAAATGAAGAAGGGTGCAAAAATGAACTAGAGAGCCTAAGCGCTCAAGTTTGACGCCTAAGCGCCAGGTACCTCGCGCCTAAGTGTCAGGTACCCCGCGCCTAAGCTTTAGAAGTAGTTACTTGATGATATATTTAATTTGAGTGGATTTTTGAAGAGCTGTTTGAAGCAACCCTTGATAAAAATGTGGGAAATATCCCATGGACACGAAGTTTCATTCAATTGGCTTTTGCGGAGGCAACTTCTAGAAGATTACACCTTTTTAATGAGACAGCAAGACACCCCTTGGATTTTTATAAGAAAAGACTTAGATTTTTCAAGAGAAGATGTAAGCCACCCATCAACTTTACAACCATCATCCATTTAAGCCGCCGCCGCCCATTGCGCCGCTATAGTCGCCCATTGCCGCCTCTGCCGCCAGCCACCTTTTTTTTATTTTGAGTTTTAGTTTGTATTGTGAGTGAAGGAAGATAATTTAAAGACATTTTGTGGAGGGGATTTGAGATAAGTGTTTATCTTTGTGACTACATTTGGTTTTAATTTAAATTTCTTGTTTGTGTGCATGATTTTTACTTTTAAACTCATGTGTGGTTGTGTTTTCTCCATGAATTCTGAGTAGTTTTATTTATCATTTTCCTTAAAATGATAAGTGATTAAATATTTAAAGAAAGTTGTGTGAAGAGTTAGTTTTAAAGAAAGTTGTGTGAAGTGTTAGTCTTCAATGTTAGAAGAAGTTGTGATGATTTGAAACCTTACACTTCATTTACTTCTTGATTTGGTCAATTAAGATGTTAATGCCTTTTGTGAGAACATTGTAAGATTCGAGATAGTATTGTCTCAAACGAAAAATGGTTAGAATCACATATTGATTTCATGAATGAGAATGTAGTTCATGGGATTAAGTGCAAATAAATAGGGAAATAAACTGTTTAAAGGTGTAGAATTAGAGGACTTTAGAGTGTCAGGCTAAAACTCCCAATTTGATTTATAGTTTTAGGTTTTGATATGAGATGTTAGCCCTAGGTGGAGGGAGAAGATGCAACTCTAGAGTGAGAGCTAGTATCTTCCCTGCCTAGTCGGTCTTCAAGACTATTTAAACTATAGATTAATCAATGTTCTCTTAAGCATATCTAGTAAGGGTAAAGAGTATTATTGCTCCTATTTGGTATAACACATTTAGCATACTTCCACAACAAAATTTCTTATTTACCACTGATTCATAATAAGGAAAAATATATTTTATATATATTACCTTCGTCTTACAAGTATTTTAGTTAAGTTAATTAGTTGCTTGCTTTATTTTCAATTATAAAAAATTACAAAAAAAATCGAACTTTCATTCCTATTTTAGCATCTTAAGTTTAAGTAAGAATATATTGCTAAGTAAATTTTGTTATCTAAATCTAGTTGTCCCTATGAGTTCGATATTTGAGACTTAATCAGAAAGTTGTATATTACTTGATAATGATGCGCATACTTGCGTAGTATCCCATATTGAAATATTATAATTGCATTCTTATTTGTTTCATAGTGAAAGATTTACCTAGCTTCTGATTTGGATCAAGTTTTTGGTTTTATTGCAAATTAATAATAACTATTAAAGAAATTAATCATATAGCTGCATACATCACATTTTACATCTATATATATAGAAAATCGGGATCAAGTTTGACTTGTTGCCGGGGAGAAATATAATAGTAATTTGCAAAAATATTTTCAAAAGAAGTTTTTAGAAAATAAAATTTTTAGTAAGTCTTATTTAAACTTGAAGATTTATTTTAGGAATACCCGGGGAGAAATATAATAGTAATTTGCAAAAATTTTTTCAAAAGAAGTTTTTAGAAAACAAAATTTTTAGTAAGTCTTATTTAAACTTGAAGATTTATTTTAGGAATACCCGGGGAGAAATATAATAGTAATTTGCAAAAATATTTTCAAAAGAAGTTTTTAGAAAACAAAATTTTTAGTAAGTCTTATTTAAACTTGAAGATTTATTTTAGGAATACTGTAGTGTCGTTTATATATAAAGTTCTTGTTTGTGTGTTTTTATATTTCGTTTCATTTTATTTTATGTGTTTTATAGTAGTGAATGCGTAGTTCAGGTTCCATAGGAGTTGTGCCTTACGATTATGAATTAGAAAGAAATATTAGAAAAATTAAAAAATTAAAAATTATTGAAAAATTTCAAGAAATGATAAATCAAAATAATCAAAATTAAATCAAAATAATCGATAAATCAAAATAATCAAAATGTTGAAGCGTTTTGACCTTTAAGAGATTATGCAAACCCTATGGTGGATGAACGTCATTGTAATGTTCAAAAACTCACTGTAGTGGCTAATTCATTTGAGCTTAAACCTATATTATCCAAATGATATCAAATAATCAGTTTGGGGGAGCACCAACTGAAGATCTAAATTTACATGTTGCCAAAATTATAGAATTGTGTGCTACATTTAAATATGATGGTGTATCAGATGATGCTATTAGACATAGATTATTTCCTTTCTCACTAAGGGATAAAGCTAAGATATGGTTACATTCGTTATCACCTGGATTTAACAGAACTTGGAGTGATTTAGCACAGAAATTCCTTGTTAAATATTTTCCACCATAAAAAAGCCGCAAAGCTTAGAAATGATATTACATCTTTTTATCAGTTTGAAGGGGAATCTATTTATGAAGCAATGAAATGATTTAAAGAACTCTTAAGAAAGTGTCCACACCATGCTATACCAGATTGGTTAATAATTTAAACATTTTATAATGGATTAGCTGGATCTCTTAGATTTATTATGCAACTGCTGGTGGTTCATTGATGTTAAAACCATTTCATGACGCTTATGATTTAATTGTAGAGATGACTACAAATAATTTTCATTGGCCTTCTGAAAGGGTAAATCTTAAGAAAGTAATCAATATTCATGAAACTGATGCTCTTGCCTTGCTAGCAAATCAAGTTGCAGCAATTTCAAGGAAGTTAGACCAATCTGGAATGAATTTTTTTCAACCAATTCCTTTCAACCAATTCCTATGATTGAACCAATTCCTATGATTGATGAGAATTCATTCGACTAAATAGTAGATTCTCAAGAATCATTAGAAACTTTGAATGTTATAAATAATAAGTAGAATAACTCATATTCAAATTATTATAACTCAGGCTAAAAGAATCAGGCTGAAAGAACCATCCCAACTTCAATTAGAATAATACTACGGGTGGTAATAACCAGCAATGGGGGAATAATCAAGTAAATCTATTGGGAAACTGGAACAACCAAGAGAATAGTAATTATAGGCCTACTTACCCTCCAGATTTTAACAGTAATCCACAATTTAAGGAGAAGTTGTATTTAGAAGAAGTGGTGTTACAAATGAAAAATTAGTTACAAAGTCAAAGAGCTACAATTAGAAATATTGAGAATAATTGGGACAAATAGCAAATTCATTAAGTAATAGATCCCAGTAATAGATTCCAAGGAACACTTCTTAGTAATACTGAAATAAATCTGAAAGACAAGAATAAAAAGCAAGTAAAAGCCGTTCAACTAAGAAGCAGAAGAGAGTTGGAAAAAGCGGATTGGAAGAGAGAGTTCAAAAAGAGACTGAAGTAGAGAGAGAAGAGATTGAAGAACCAAAAGAGGACGCTCCGAAAGGTTTAGAGAGACCTATTTCTCTACTTAAAGTTGATTTGGAAAAACCACCACCTCCATTTTCTCAGAGGCTTTGACAATAAAGGTTGGATAAAATTTTTCAAAATTTCTAGAAATTTTTAAGAAGCTTACAATTAATATTCCATTTGCTGATGCTCTAGAACAAATGCCAAGCTATGTGAATTTTATGAAGGATATTCTTAATAGAAAAAGAAAGTTTGAAGATAATGAAACTGTTGCACTTAGTGAGGAGTGTGATGCTATAATTCAGAAAAAGATTCCTAAAAAGATTAAAGATCTTGGTAGCTTCACAATTTCATGTGCAATAGGAGACAGATTTTATGGGAAATCTTTATGTGATTTAGGAGCAAGCATCAACCTTTTTCCGTTATCAATATTTAAAAGATTGAGATTAGGAGAAATAACCCCTTCTATTGTAACTCTACAGTTAGCAGATCATTCAATAACATATTCTAAATGAGTTATAGAAGATGTCCTATTGAAAGTGGATCAATTTATTTTTCCTGTTGATTTTATTGTGCTAAATATAGAGAAAGATAAGGAGATACCTATCATTTTGGGGAGACCTTTTCTAGCCATAGGAAGATTAATGATAGATGTACAGAAAGGAGAATTAACTATGTGTGTCAACGATCAAATAGTTACATTTCATATTTCTAAATCAATGTAATACCTTGCAAAAGGTAAAGATGATGGATGCTATAAAATGGATGTTATAAGATACTTAAGTGAATGTCATTTCGAAATAACTTATGAAGAGAAATCTAAGATGAAAGAGTTAGAACACGAGCAAGAAGGGGAATTGAATCAATATAAAGATTTACATAAGGAAGATTCAAATTATGTTCGAGAAAGTTTTGAAGTTTTGGACACGATAGAAAAATGTACATCTTATTGTCCATCAATTGAAAAATCTCTCGAGCGTGAGTTGAAGTTGCTTCTTGAACATTTGAAGTATGCCTTTTTAGGTGATTCCTCTACATTACATATTATAATTTCCTCAAAATTAACTACAGAAGAAGAAGAGAGTTTGATGAAAACTTTAAAGAGTTATAAGAAAGTCTTTGGATGGACAATTGTTGATCTAAAAGGAATCAGTCCTTCAATTTGTATGCATAGAATTCATATGAAAGAGAACTGCAAACCTAGGGTTGATTCTCAAAGAAGATTGAATTATATTATGAAAGAAGTTGTTAAAAAAGAAATTCTAAAGTGGTTAGATGCAAGAATTATCTACCCTATTTCAGATAGTGCATGGTTAGTCCAATTTACTACGTTCCTAAGAAAGGAGGAGTGACTATGATTTTGAATGGAAGTAATCAGTTAATATGATGAAGACAAGTCATAGGATGGTGAATATGCATTGATTATATAAAATTAAATCTTGCTACTAGGAGAGATCATTTTCCACTAACCTTTTTAGATAGACTAGCTGGGCATAAATTTTTTTATTTTCTGGATTGATATATTGGTTATCACCAAATACAAATAGCTCCTGAGGATTAAGAGAAAATAACTTTTACCAGCCCTTATGGTACATTTGCTTTTAGAAGAATGCCCTTTAGTTTATGTAATGCACCTGCTACATTTCAAAGATGCATGATAGCTATTTTGTGATTTAATTGAAAGAGGGATTGATGCTTTTATGGATGATTTTTCAGTGTTTGGAAATTCATTTGACTTATGTTTTAAAAATCTATCAAAAGTTCTTAAGCGCTATGAAAAAATAAATTTAGTCCTTAATTGGGAAAAATGCCAATTTATGGTAGAAGGAGGAATAGTTTTAGGACATCAAATTTCAGAAAATGATATGTAAGTAGACCCTGCGAAAATTCAAGTGATCGTTAATTTACCTCACCCAACAAGTGTGAAGGAAATTAGGAGTTTTTTTAGGACATGCTCGATTCTATAGGTGATATATTAAAACTTTTCAAAAATTGTTAAGCCTCTATGTCGTTTACTTGAAACATAGGTAATTTTTAATTTTGATAAAGAGTGCCTAAGAATTTTTGAATTATTTAAAGAAAAATTAGTCACTGCACTAATTATTATTTCACTAGATTTATAAAAACCTTTTGAATTAATGTGCAATGCTAGTGATTATTCTATTGCAACTATTTTAGGACAAAAGCATGATAAGACTTACATGGTTATCTACTATGCTAGTAGAACTTTTAATGAACTTCAAATTAATTATACCACAACTCAGAACGAGTTATTAACAGTAGCATATGCTTTTGTTAAATTTAGATCTTACTTAATTGGAACTGAATGTATAGTGCATACAAATCATTTTGTTATTAAGTATTTAATGTAAAGAAGGATGCGAAACCAAGATTGATAAGATGGGTTCTTCTTTTGCAAGAATTTGACTTTGAAATAGTCGATAGGAAGGGAGCTGAGAATCAAATTTATGATCATTTGTCCATGCTTGAATTAGAAAAACCACTCTGTTTTGAAAAAAGAAATTAATGAACATTTTCCAGATGAAGAATTGTTCAATGTTAATGAGAGACGTGTTCTACGGCATGCCGACATTGTGAACTTCATTATTAGTGATATTATACCATATGGAATGACATACCAATAGAAGAGGAAATTTGTATCTGAAGCTAATACTTATTTTTGGGATGACCCTTTTTTATATAAATAAGGAAAGGATCTTATTATTCGAAGATTTGTGCCTTTAGAAGAAACTTATAAAATTATCCAAAAATGTCATAATTATGACTTTTTGGTACATTTTGGTGTTGATAAAACAACATACAAAATTTTACAGTCTAGATTTTATTGGCCTACAATCTTTAGAGATGTTAATGCTTATATTAATACTTGTGATCAATGTCAACGAGTAGGCAATACTTCTAGGAGGAATGAGATGCCCCTCAATTATGTGTTAGAAGTTGAAATATTTGATGTTTGCGGATTGAATTTCATGGGACCATTTATATCATCTTTCAAAAATTTATATATATTATTAGCAGTAGAATATGTATGCAAATAGATAAAAGTTGTTGCTTTACCTTGATGTGATGCTCAAAGTGTTGCAAAGTTTCTAAGAACGAACATATTTTGTAGATTTCGGATGCCGAGAGTAATCATAACTGGCAGGGTAAGTCATTTTAGAAACACAACAATGTAGAAGTTATTAAAGAAATATCATATTAACCATAGAATTGCTACTACTTATCATCCCCAAACAAGTGGTTTAGCTGAATTATCCAATCGTGAAATGAAAATAATATTGGAAAAATCTATAAATCTAAGTAAAATGGGTTGGTCAGTTAAACTTGACTATGCATTGTGGGCTTATAGGACTACATACAGAACTCCTATAGGAATGTTCCCATACAAACTAATATTTAGGAATGTGTGTCACTTACCAGTTGAACTTTAGCATAAAGCATATTAGGTTATTAAAGAATTTAATTACAATTTGAAAGATGCTGGTGAGAAAAGATTATTGCAATTAATAATGAATCTTATGATAATGCTAGAATTTATAAGGAAAAAATGAAAGAATGGCATGATCGGAAGGTAATAAAAAGGAATTTGAGCCTGGATCGGAAGATTCTTACTAAAAATTTTTAGCCAGGGCAACAAGATTTTCTTTATAAAGCAAGATTAAGATTATTTCTAGACAAACTTAAGTCCAGATGGATGGGTCTATTTTTTGTGATGAAAGTTTATCCCTATGGAGCTGTCGATATTAAAGATCCTAAAACTGATAAAATATTCAAAATGAATGGTCACAGGTTGAAATCCTACTTTTTAAGTGACCAACCTAAATTAAATGATTTTCTGATGTCGAGTCATCTATAATATGCACTGGTTACATCGTGCTAATGACGTTAAAGCAAGCGCTCTATGGGAGGCACCCCATAGTTATCTGTGTTTTTATTTTTATGTTGTTGTGTGTGATTTAGAAAGTTCTGGTAGTATTTTGTCCATATATTGAGTTAGTGATTATTCTAAGACCTTTAAAGATGACTTAGACATGTTATAACGAATGTTTGGACATTTAGTTGAACTGTGCTAAATTGAGCACTGGCGCTTAAGCGCCAAAATCTGATGCTTAAGCACGTCAGTTAAAGCGTCAGTTAAAAAAAAATGTGCAAATTTGGTTTCTAGAAGATTTAAACGTCAGTTAAAAAAAAATGTGCGAATTTGGTTTCTAGAAGATTTAATCACGAATTAGTTAACTTGGACTAGTGAGAACAGTTCTAGGACGTGCCTAGGAGTTATCGGAAGA